>NC_041698.1:332500-387074 GCF_900097015.1 Plasmodium sp. gorilla clade G2
TTTAGAAAAATAAGCATATACACATATATATATATATATATATATATATATATTTATTTATTTTAAAAATATTAAATTCAACATTTGTATTATATTTAAATTCTACAAAAAAAAAAAAAAAAAAATTAAATAAATTAATAAATTAATAAATATTACGAAATAATGTTCATATGTATATGCATTTATATAACATGTACTTTATAAATGTAACATATATAATAAAGGAATATGTGTAGTATTTATTATTATTTTTAATATACGGTATATATAATAATTCACAATATTCATTAAGATAAAAAAAAAAAAAAAAAAAAAAGGACTCTTTGGTATTTTATAAAAGAATATTAAAAATACGTGAAATATTTATGATTTTACACATTTATAAACAATAAAAAATTCATCTTTTATAAATATAAATAAATAAATAAATATATATATATATATATATATATATATAATATTCAAAATATGATATATACAATATTGTATGTAATATTATATATATATATAGAGAAAATGTTAATAATATAAACAATCTAATTATTTAATAATTTCTCATTCAAAAAGAAAAAAGAAAAAACAAAACGTAAAAAAAAAATAATAATAATAATATTCTTCTTTTTTCTTTTGCTTTTATTTCATTTATTGTACTTTCAAAATATTATTATTTTATATATTATTCCATAACTAAAAAATAAAAAAGAAAAAGAGAGATTTATTTTATTTTTTTGTTGTAATTACAACTAAAAAAAAAAATGAACAGAGAAATTATTCCCATATCAACTAAATCTCAAAAAAAAAAAAAAAATGAAACAGTAATGCAATAAACATATTTATATACATATGTAATATTATAATTATATATATATATATATATATTATATATATTATATGTGTATATTTTATATTTATTTTATTTTTGTATTACTATAATATATTATGTATATATAAGTGAATATATATATATATTAAAAACTCCAGTGAAAAAATATTTGGCAAAAAAATATATATTTATGTTCACTTCATACAAAATTTTTCTTGTGTCTTTTTTAAATTCATTTTATTGAGAAACAGAAATTTTGATTTCATTTTAAGTGCATAACTAATATTATATATATATATATATATATATATATATATATATATATATATTTATATTTATATATGTTTGTATTAGGTAAAATATGTACTTTTAAAAATTTTATATTCATGTATTTTCATAGCATTGTATTTATTTTATACTTTAAAAAAAAAAAAAAGAAGAAAGAAAGAAAGAAACATATAAAATTTATAAGTATTACATTAGAAAAATATTTATACATTGTTATATACATAATTGTATATATATTTATATGTATTTTAAAAAAAAAAAAAAAAAAAAAAAAAAAAAAAAAAAAGTCTATATATATTATATATATATATATATTATATATACAGCTAATATCAAGAAAATAAAATATTTTATGAACATAAATTTTCTTCTATTTTATATGTGCACACATATACACACACAAATACAATGATAAAAAGTAAAAATACGAACAAAAAAAATAAAAATATATATATATATATATATATATATATATTATATATTATACATATATTTTTATATTGGAATAAAATATCCATTTCTTCTCATATATAAAAAGGTGTTGGAAAACAAAAGAATAAATATTCTATTATATTAGAGAAAATAACATTAAAATGTTGAAAAAAAATATATTAATTATATATATGAAGAAAATATTATAATATAAAATATGTCGTATGGAATATTTACATGCATTAATATATATTTTTTTATATAAATATTCTTCCGAATAGTATAATGAAAAAAATACATTATAGGGTATATTTATATATTCCATATAATAATTTATTAAATATAATAAATTAGATACAATCAAAAAAAAAAAAATATATATGTATATTTTTTTATAAATTTTTTTTTTTTTTTCATATTTTGATTGATTATGTTGGATATAAACATTATTTATTTTGTTGTTTCCCTTTTGTTCTAATATAACAACATGGTGTTTTTTTTTTTTTTTTTTTTAATTTTTCTGAAGAAAGAAAATATATACTATTCATATATAATCATAAAAATATATATATATATATATTTATTTATTTATTATGTTTGTATAAATATTGGTTATATGGTTCCTTTGGTATGCCTCCTATTTTGGCTGTAGTCATTATTTTTACATTTTTGAAAAAAAAAAAAAAAAAAAAAATAAATAAATAAATAAAAAAAAATTGAATGCTTTAATTAATATTATTATTTTTTTTTTTTTCTTTTCCATTTTACCATATTGTATATTATATAAAACTAAGAAATTTTATTTTGCATCCACAAAAAAAAAAATATATATATTTATATTCTACCTATATTTTATATATATATATTATTAGCATACAACATAATAATGTTGCCAAGGAAGCAAATATATAATGAGCAAATATATAATTATCTTTTTATTTTATTTTTTTTATTTTTATTTTTCCGAATATAATTATTATTATTATATTTTTAAGGTTTATATTAAAGGATAATTTTTAAAAAATTATTAATCGTTATTATATATATATATAATATATATATATTATTATTAAATATACCATATATAATTAAAATTATTTTATTTGTTTTTTTTATAAAATATAAATCAAAATGGATATATTTATATAAATATATTTACCTTATTTTTTAAAGTCATATTAAAAATATATATTATATTATATATATAAGCACTTTTCCGAGTATAGAAATAACAAAGAAGAAATTTTGAAGTGCTAAAATAAAATTAGATAATATGAAATATCTTCAAGATTATATCATTCAAAATATATATATATATATTTATTTATTTATTTATTTATTTTAATATATGTATTAATATCAAAATTGTATTATAATGGATGAGAACCGTAAGGATGATAAAGAGTCTTGTTCATTTATTTATAATATAAACAGCGATAATGAAAAAGATGAAGAAAAATATTTTTCTGAGAGTAATAAATATAGTGATATTGAAAAAAATAATATAATTAATAACAAACTAGAAAATAATATTGATAATGTTGATGATGTGATTAATGATGATGTTTTAAAATATTATAACATTGTAAAAAACAATAAAATAAATGACCAGATTTTACAACTTCAAATTGAGAATTTATTAAATTTTAATAAGAAAAATGAAACATATGAAGAAAAACAAAAAAGAGTTATGTTAGGTTATTTAAATGATGATGATATTGATTATATGTTATATGACCAGAGTGAAGAAGAATTTCTTTGTCATTTTATAGAAGATTTGAATAATTTTAAGAATTTACATTTAATAGAAAAAGATGATTTAACTATAAAAAATGGTATAATATATTCTATAAATGATGAAAAGATAATATATAAAGAAAGAAGATTACCAGATATAAATAATATGAATATAAATAATATCTTATATTATTATTTTTATTCTAATCAAGAATATTTAATGAATATAAAAAATAGAAATATATATACATATGATTCATATATATTTGAGAATGATCAAATGAGTGATTTTTCAGAAGATGGAAAATATGATTCTGATAGTGACAGTGAGAGCACAATAAGTGATGAAGATTTGTTATTATTGAGATATGATGATAATTCTGAATATGATGAAGAGGCAAGAATGTATATGAATAAGAAAAGGAGAAAAAATAAAAGAGATCGGAAAAAATTCAAAGGAGGAAAAAGAAATAAAAAGAAGATGAGTTCTGTTGAAAAGAGAAGACACCATGATAATATTTACAACAAAAAAAATAATTATAATAATAATAATTATGATAATAAAAATGATGATGATAAAAAAAATGATGATGATGATAATAATAATAATGATGGTGATGAATATATATCAAATAAATATAATGATAAGCAAAAAATTTATAGTGAAAAAAAAAAACTTTTAAAAACAGCTGAACCATCCAAAATGAATAAAGATATTGAAGCTATGATGAATAAAGCTAATAATTGTTATATCAATCAAAATTTTAATGAATGTATTATTCTTTTAGAAAAGGTTATAAAGAAATCTCCATGTTTACATGACCCTTTTCATTTATTAGGATTAATATATGAGAGAGAATATAAAAACTTGAAGAAAGCTATAAATTATTATTTAATAGCAGCTCATTTATCACATGGTGATTTTTTATCATGGTATAATATTATAGAATTATGTAAAATTGAAAAAGAATATAATGTAGTTATATATTGTTTATATAAAGTATTAAAATTTTATAAAAGGAAAAAATATAAATGTAAAAAAAATTCTATTGAATGTGATGATAATTATGAATTCCAAGATAATCAAAATTTTATTAATAATAATATAATGTTTGATAATATAATATTTGAAAATAAAGAAATTAATAACAACAACAACAGAAATAATATTGTTGATGATAATAATAAAAAGAATGAATATTCTTTAAATAACCAATTTGATAATTTTATGAGACATATATATTTTAATTTAGCCTTTACATATATTTTGTTAGAAGATTATAAGAATGCCTTAAAAAATTTATTCATCTTGAAAAATAATAATTATTCTTCCTATGATCTTATTATAGATATATATATATGTATATGTTTAGTACATATAAATAATGCAAGTGATTGTTATAATTTTTTAAAGAATATTTATATATACAATATACTGAAAAGAAAAAAAAAAGAAGAAAATTATACATATTCATATCAAGAAAAAGTTCTTATTTCTTTTTTAATGCAAACACAAATATTAAATAATAAATATGATGAATGTATTTTTATATATAAAACATTAACAAAACAAAATTATTATGTACATATAGATATTTTTTTACAATTTATCAAGGCAGTTATTATGACAGGTCATATGGAATCATCCTATTTAATTAAAACCTATTTTTTACAAATAACATTAGCAAGTTATCATCTATTTGAAGACATTATATATTCTTTAGGTGAGACATATTATTTAAAAAATATGTTTCAAGGAGCAATATATTTTTATTCACTCATATATAAAAAAAAAAAACGTATATATTTTGAAAATATTATGAGTATAAAAAATGTGCAAAAAACAAACACAACAGATAATGAAATAAAAGACAATATAAATAATAAAACAAATGAAACTAAAAAAGATTGTGTAGGTGTTAATGTAAATAATAATATTCATAATTATGATGCATATGAATGTGGAACATATTTGACAAGTACCTTAAAAAATGAAGATTCAACTAAACATCAGAATTTTTCTAATATTTATTTAGAAAATGAAGAAATGAATAATATGATATACGGGCAAGTAAATAATATTATATGGTTCGATAATAAAATTAATTTTATACAAGTAATTTATAAACTTGTAAAAAGTTATTATTATATAGAAAATTATATAAAAGCAGAAAAAATCATTTTGAAAATATTAAATAATAAATATATCGAAAAAAATAATATTGAGATAGATTTAAAAACTTTATATATTGATATATTATATAAATTAAAAAAATATAATGAATCAATTAATGTCTTATTAAGTATAAGAGAAAAAAAGTTAAGATTTATTTATTCCATTCCTAAGCCTTTAAATAATAAAGAAAGAGAAATTTTGTTATTCAAAATTTTAAATAAAAAAAATAAATTATTATTATATACACAACATAATAATTATATATTACATATATTTTATATTTATCAACAAAATAAAAATTATAATAGTACATCATATCAATATGATAATTATTTATTAAATAAAGATATTAATGATATTATTCAAATTCAAAAAAATATATGTTTTTGTTATTTCTGTGTTAAATATAATTTTGTACTATTAAACTATATATATCTATATAATATCTTTAATATTTTATATAATAAAAAAATTAACTCTTCTTCATTTATTAAAAATAAACAAATTTTATGTAACATTTATAAATTCAGAACATATTTACAACATCTTACCTCTTCTTTTTCTATTCTTAAAAAGGGAAAAAAAGTTGTATATGCTTGGGATATTATACATGAAAATTTTCAATTGATTGAAACGAAATTATTTTATAAAGGTGTCATGATAATAGATATCAATAATTTTATATATAATAATAATAATAAGGAGAAGAATAATAAGAAGAATAATTATGGTGATGATAATTCTCATGATCAGAGTAATGTTAATTGTTATTGTTATGGTCACGTTCATGCTCATCAAAATAAAAATGAGAATAAAATAAATGAGTATAAAAAAAAACAACATGCAGAAGAACCTTTTTCTTCTTCACAAATATTTTCAAATGGAAGTCTTATTAATAATATTGATGATGATCACCATTTTAATGATAAAAACAATAACATAATTATAGAAGAATTTTATAAAAATATTTACAAATATAAATGCAATATAGAGTCCGAAATATTAAACAGCAAAATAATAATGAAATTTTATAAGTTCAGTTATAACTTTTTTTATTTATTATATGAAATGGAACGTGACTTCAATAGAATACAAACTTATATGGAAAAAGAAAATTTAAACTTTCGATCAAAAAATATTCAAAAGAAAAATGATGAAATGAATAACAACATAAATAAGGAATATGATTATCATAAGAAGAATGAGGAAGCATCAAATTATGGAAAGAAAATTTATATAGATAAAATAGATGAGCATGATGATGATTATTATTATGAAGACGATTATTTTAATGATAAACAAAATGATCATTATCATTATCATCATAATGATGATAATTATAATTATAATTATAAACATATAAATGTTCATTTAGAAAATATTGAAAAATCACTTATAAACAGAACAAATACTAAGAATATGCAAAGATATAGACGAATTTCATTTTTACTTACAAAAAAAAGATTAAATTTTTTTTCTTTTGAAAGTTATTTAGGTTTATATTTTAGTTTATTATTTCTTGAGGAATGCTTTTTTTTAATAAGTATTATGAATTTATATGAAGATTCTATACATATTTTAAGTGTATATTTAAGGAATAGAAAATCTAATAAAATGAAATGTTTAACATACTTTAAATCTATTAAAAATGAATTCAAAAAATATCATATTAATAATAATTTACTTAACTTGAATTTTTATTTTTTTGATAATGTATATACAAATAATATAAGAAACGAAATAAAAAATGAATATTGTAATTTAAAACATATCAACAAATATATTGATTGTAAATATTATATTTTCAGAATAAACCTATTATTAAATAAATTATATATATCATCGGGGAATTATGAAAAACAAATTAAATGTCTAAACGATATCTATATATTTAATAAAAAAGAAAAAGAAGAGTATAAAATTTTAAAATATTATAGTGATATAATTTTAACGGGGAAATTTTGTCATGATTTTTTAACATCCATATCAAAATCAAAAAATAAAAACATTTTAATTAGTTTTAGACTTTTTCTTGTTAGGTCTATACATTATAAAAAATCTAATCCCTTCTTATTATATTTAATAGGACACATTTGTAACATTTCTTGTATGATCACTAATGCGGTTCATGAATTTACGAGAGCATATACTTTTCTATTAAAAAATAAGAGGCAAAATAAAGAACAGTTGGATAATTTTAGGACCCACAGTGTAAAATGGATGAAGAGGAATAAACATGAAATGGTAAATGATATAGATGATGATGGAAATGATGTTGATGGAGATGATGATGATTTAGATGATGATGATGTAGAAGATGATGATGTAGATGATGATGATGGAGGTGATGACGATGGAGGTGATGGCAATATAGATGAACAACATGATAGTGATCAATTTTTATATGATTATCCATATAATAAAAATATGGAACAAAACAAACTTATAACAGCTAGCCAATTTGACGATGCTAATAGTTATGAAAACAGTGACAAAGGAAACCAGGGCGAATATGATGATAATGAAGATAGATTTCTTTTTGCTGATTTAAAATTAAGTAATAATAATAACAATAATAACAATAATAATAATAATAAAGAAAAAGATCAAGAATATATAAACAGTTTTGAGAATATATGTGATAATATTAATTTTTTATTTAGCTTAACTGTTTCATATTTTAATTATTCAAGTTGTTTTCGAGTTGAAAATAGGGAATCAGTTATTATGACTTCCTTTTGTTTATTAAATGAATATATATATAAAAGATATGAACAGAAAATATTAAATAAGAAGAAAAAATATAAAAAATATTCTCTTTTTTATAAAATCTATAAATATATATATTTAGCAGAAATTTTATATAATCTTGCTAGAGCCTTACATCATTTATCTTATTATAATGAATGTATGAAATTATACTTATCTGTTATTGATTTGATAAAAGCAGCTGATAAAGAAATTATGTGGGTTATAAAAAGAAATAATTTAAATATTAATGAAAAATTTATATATAATTATGTTATTAATATGAACAAATGTATGTGTTTTACATGTTTAAACTTTAATTTTAAGAATAACAAATCATGTTATAATAAACTTATAAATTATTTTCTTAATTTAAATACCAAATATTCTAATTTTTATCTCCTCTTTTTTGATAAAAAACATCTTCTTTTCTCAGCCTCTTATAACTTGAGTGTTATTTTTAGAAAATTCAATCGTTTTGAGCAAGCCAAATATATATTAAATAATATCATTTGGGATTAACACAAAAACATTTAGACAAATAATATAATATATAATATATATATATATATATATATATATATATATATATATATATATGTATAATTTAATTAGTATATTTTATATAAATCATTTATTTTAGTGTTATAGTTGTTTATTATTTAAATGAAAATTTGTTATTTGATAAATCTGGCTTATATATATATATTATTTTTATTTATTATTTTTTTTTTTGAGATTATTTTTATCTTACCTGTTCATATTATTTAAAAAAAAAAAAAAATTCGTACTTTCTATAAATTTGTATATATTGTTATTTTTTTTAAGAATATATATATGTTTGATTTGTTATTATTATTATATATATATATATATATATATATATGTATTTTTTTTTTTTGTGTGTTTTAATTTTTCCGAAGGACTAATAATCAAAAAAAAATAATAAAAACTTAAAAAAGATACCAACACATATATATAATATAATAATGTTAATTAAGTACTATGAACGAATTTTTCTTCGTTGGTGTGTATATATTATATCTAATAGAAGTGTGGTATTTAAATATATATAATCCAAAATATTTTCTTTTCTATAAAACTTAATAAAATTATTTATATCTAAATAATTATGTACACATATATATCAGTTTCTTTTAATTTATAAAAATGATATATATTTTAAAATAATACATATTGGATATCCCATTTTTATAATATTATTATAAAAGGTTCTTTAATATATTATACATAGAAAATAAGTGGAAAAAAAAAAAATAAAATAAATAATAAATAAATAATTAAAAAAATAACACAATATAACATATATATATATTTATTTATGTTAGATATGGATTAAGAGTAAATATCAAAATTTTTATTATAATTTTTAAAATTATAAGGGATATTTATTCACAAACTTTATATACTTAACATAAAAGAATAAAAATTATATAAACAAATATATATTCTTTTATTTTTGAATAAGTGAATTTTATTTTATTTAATTTATTTTAAATTTATTAATATGTTAACAGAAAGTTGTGATTGTAAATAATCATGTTGTTCCAATGTAAAGTTTTTTTAATTATTCTTATATAAAAAAATAACAACAAAGAACAAAATGATGGTATAATAAAAATAAAATAAAATAAAATAAAATATATAATATATTATATAAATATATATATATATATATTTGTGTGCTCATTAATTTATATTATATTTGCTTTTTTATGGTGTAGATAAAACGATATATAAGAACCAAGGTAATTACAAGCTTGAGCAAATATAAATGTTATAATATAAATAACGATAAAACAGCCAAATATTGGCCTAACCTTGATTGTATTGATAAGGAGGAACATAATATAAATAAAAAAACAGAACGAGATAAAAAAAAAACTATACCATACTATAAAAACTATATGCATGATTTTTATAATAGACAATTAATGCATAACTTACATTTGTCAGAAATGAATAAAATGAATAAATTAAGAAATTTTAAAATGCCCAAAATACATACTGGTGATTTAATTGAAGTTAAATATGAATTATCACGATCCCAGCAAACGTTTGCAATATTTCAAGGTTTGAATAAAATATATACCAAATATGAATACATGTATACATACATATATATATATATATATATATATATATATATATATATATATATATATATATATACATATATATATATATTTATATATGTGTAAATTTTATTATATATATATTTTTTTTTTTTTAAAGGCTACTGTGTGGAAATTCGCAAAAAAAGATTAGATTCTTCTTTTATTGTTAAAAATATTTTTGATGGTGTAGGTGTTGAACAGCTTATTCCGTTTTATTCACCAAGAATATTATATGTAAAGATTGTTAAAAGTTTACATAATATAAATGAAGAAAATATGAAAAAAATATATAAAATTAATAAACCAATTACAAGAGATTATAGATATATGTGGCAGTATAATTTTAGGGGGAAATATGAAAGACCCAGAGGACAACACAAACCAGGTATTCGATCCCTTGAACCGAAAATTAGAAGACGACTAGCTAAATTAAAAAAGAAGTATATGAGAAGAAGAATTGAAAGTAATTTATCCTCTTATATTTTTGGTGGTATATATGCCCAGTATACTAGAAAAAGGACGAGGTTAGTAAGAGCAGAAATTTATAGAAGAATGCTTATATATGCATTAGATGAAGAAAATAGAAGAAAACAAAAATTACAAAAAAGAAGAGAAAAAGAAAAATGGGGTACTTTTAAAATTAATAGGAATAAAGGACAAAACGCATTTATGTCTTTACCTTCTAATCATCCGTTGAGTCAAAAATGAAAGTATAAAATATATTATTTATGTGATTATTTTATTATTATTATTATTATGTTTTTATAATATAATGCAAGCAAACAATAAAGAAATTAATATTATACATATATATATATATATAATATATTAATTGAATAATTATATGAAGATATAAAATATGTGCTAATATAAAAATTAGTAAGTTATATTAATACATAAATATAATTATGTAAATATATATATATATTAAAAGTTTACGAAAAAAAAAAAAAAAAAAAAAGTAACAAATTAAAAAAGGTCATTTAAAAAAAATAATTTTTTTTTTGTATTTCACATATATATATATATATAATATATATATTATTTTTTTCTAAGAGAAATATGTAATGTTACACATAATATAAACTTTTAAATATTTATAAATAAATGCATTTTTCATTTTTTTTTTTTTTTTTTTTTTGTTTCTTTATATGCATTATTTTTTACACGTTTAATAATATGATATAATAATATATTAAAATTTGTTCATTTTGTTCTTATTTATAATTTATTATTTCTTCTTATTATTATTATTTTATTTTATTTTATTTTTTTATGTTTGAAAACATTTATCATATTTATTTGTTGAGGAACAACATTTATATCCCCATTTTTTGGTATGTTTATCATAATAGCTACCAAAAACTGATGAGTGATCAAATAAATATATATCTTCTTCATATTTACTAGGTACTTTAATATTTTTTTTCAGATTTTTATTATTTACTTGTTCGATTGGTTTATATTCTGTATATACTTCTGATTGTAGAAGTTCTTCTTGATTCGTTTGTTGTTCTTGAAAATTTTGACATTTATATGTTTTCAGAATATCTTCTTGTTTTTTTTTTATAATTTTTTTTTTTTTTTCTAAATATTCTTTATACATTAATTCTAGTTGAGTTGGTTGAGCATTAAAGTGTACATTTTCTCCTCTTTTATAACTTTCCCATGCAAAAACTTCTAATTTTTTTGATTCGATTGCATCATCTGTATTATTATAATAATTTTCACCTTTATAATAATTATCATCATCATTTAGATGTTTTCTAATATTAGCAAAAGGATCTTCTCTCATACTTCTACTCTTTGGATCATAAAAAGCTGAATTTAAACTTAGATTATATAAATATTTTGCTGTATCTTCTCTTATTCTTAAATTTCTAGCTATGTTTCTATTTTTTTCATTTTTATTAATTGTATTAATTGTAGAATTCTGGGTGTCCATAGTATCAGCTTTCAGTTTATTATCTTCATTGGATGATTCATCTAAATTTTCGCTTTCACTGCTTGATTTTTCATCATCATCATTATTATCATCATTATTATTATCATTATCATCATTATTATTATCATCATTATCATTATTATCATTATTATCATCATTATCATCATTTTTGTTATTGCCATGAATTTTTTTTTTTTTTATTGATTTTTTCTCATATTGTTTCTTTAAGTCTTCTGCTTTTCTTTTTTTTTTCTCCTCAACAATCTTTTCATATTCTTTATAAATATAATCAAAATTATTCACATTGTAACCAACCCATCTATCTCTATTTCCATCATATCCTAAATCTTGTGTAACACAAATAAAATCTTCATTATCATATTTCATAAAATTAACCTTTTTTTTTCTAGTTCTTTCTAAACAATCCTTTTCTTTGTGTGCTACACTTCCACAGTTCTTACAAAATTCTTGTCCCTTGTTATTATTTAAGAAAAGTTTTTTGTTCCGTTCTTCTTCTATTTTTATTTTATCAGATCCTTTATACCTTTGATGTTTCAGTCCTACAAAAACAAATAAATCAAAACAAAACAAAAAAAAAAAAAAAAAAAAAAAAATATATATAAATGTAAATATATATATATATGTGACATATTCACTACAATATATTATACACATACTTTTAAGTGCATACATTTTATTTCTTCTTACCCGGTTTTGTTTGATTTAAGTACCATGGAGCCTTAATAATATATTGTGGCATATGAGGGTTTATATCATTTCCTTCTTCATCTTTTAAAGCTTCCACCTTGCCTATTAAAAAAAAAAAATAAAAATAAATACATACATATATATATAAACTAACCAATTTAAATATACAACATATATATTATCATTCTGTGTATATTCTTTTATTTTTTTTGTTTATAATATTTTCCCTACCAGCTTTCCTGGCCTCGTTCAATTCTAACTCCTTTTTTTTCTCTTCTCGAGTGGCATTTTTGCTATTCATTTTTTCATTTTCTATTTTTTACATATTTAGCTCATATTTATATATAATATAAATGTATCACAATTTTTATATATAAGAAAATACAAATATATAACTATATATATATATATATATTAATAATTTAATGAAAAAAAAAAGAGTAACATCATAATTTTATAAAATATATATTATATATTATATATAATTATTGTTATTCTCAATTATCAAAAAAAAAAAAAAAAAAAAAAATATATATATATATATATATATATATATATATATAAATGAATAAATATATATATATATATATAAAAATATTAATATTTATTCATATTTACTAACATATAAATATATACATAATTTTAGTAAATCATTTTGAAATGTTTATTGAATTATTTATTATACTACTATTATTTTATTATATATATATTATAATTTTTCATTTATATTTTAAAATAATATATATATTTTTTTTGCCATTCTACATTTATATATATATATATATATATATATATATATTACAAAGTCAACTACTTCAAATGAGAATAAAAAAAAAAAAAAAAAAAAAGAGGAAATTCTTTCACATTTTAAATATGAAGAAAAAAAAAATAAATGTTATATTTATTCCTTATATTATTTTATTTTATTTTATTTTATAAAATAAGTTTATTTCATGAATATATATTATATGTGAATATAAATTTGGTAAATCTTATTTTAAAAAAAAAGAAGAAAAATATTTATATAAAAAAAAGTTTTAATTATTAAGTTTAAATAAAAAACATTAATCATAATAAATATATAATCTTTTATAACGTTTAAATGGAAACATAAAAAAAAAAATAATAAAAAATATAAAATAAAACAACGTAGATTTTATTAAATTTATAAGAAAAAATTTACTATATATATATTATATATACATATGATTGTATAAGATTTCAAGGAAGGGGTAAAATATAAAAAATAATTATTCTTCCTTTATTTGAGAACAGTAATTTAAAATAAATATATCCACACATATCCTTATATATATATATATATATATATTTATTTATTTATTTATTTTTATTTTTAAAAATTTCTTCAAAAGTGAATAACCAGGACGTATTTATTTCATTTTACATATTTTTATTTTGCATTTCATTTTTTACCTTGAGCTGTTCAAAAATTATTAATTTATACATATTTACAATAAATATCTTTCCATCTGAGTCTAAGAATTTTTCTGCCTCTATTAGCATATTTTTTGGTGATGTTTCGTTTAAAATTTGTTTAACAAAATAATTACTAATTTCTTCTGTAACATCTTTTTCATCAGTACCTATATATTCTGTAATTTTTTTATAAATCCAAGGTTTTAATTTTGTGCTTATATTATTTTTAAAATTAGGTATATTCCATTCAATTGGAAAATTAAAAATATCTTCTTCTGATGATGGTACTTTTTCTAATATTTTTTTTGAATTTTCAATAATATCAATAACTCTAACCTTTTCATTTTGTTGATCTTTTAATTCTTGTTCTTTTTTTTTTTCTTCTTCTTTGTTTTTTTCTTCTTCTTTGTTTTCTTTTTCTTCTTCATTTTTTTTATCCAAATATATGTTGTCTAATTTTGATAAGGCTTTAATATTTTTGTTTGTTTTTTTTCCTTTTTCTTCTAAATATGGATACTCATCATTTGTATCAAGGATATTTAATGTGTTTTGGTCATTTATATTTTGTATATATTCTGAATGGGAATTTTTTTTTTTCTTTATATTTTGTTCACCTTCTTTAATATTTTCATATTCTGTATTGGTCATTTTTCTTTTGTAGTTATCATTTTTTTTTTTTTCTTTTTTTCTTTTTTTTTCATATGAATCACAATCTGAGGAAGATGTATGGATATATTTAGATACAGATACCTTATCATCTTCCTCATCAGAATTAGAAGTATATTCACTATTGTTATATGTATTATAACTATTAAGCAATAAATCATTATCATTATTATTATTATTATTATTATTATTATTATTTTTATTTTTGTATTTTGTTTTATCATTTTTTATGAAAACCTCCTTTTTTTCCTCCTCTTCATCATAATCATCTTCTTGTAAGTAATTCTTGTCACTTTTTTTTTTCTTTAATTTCATATGGTTATTTTCAAAAAAAGACATATCATCAATGTCTGAATTGTTTGTTAATGTATCATCATTATTTTTTTTATGCATATTATCAACAGAAATGTTTTTATTATTATCATACTGATCTTTTGTATTATTAACATTATTTTTAGTTGATTCCATTTTTTTCATTTCTTCAATTTTTTTCATTTCTTCAATTTTTTTCATTTCCTCCATTTTTTTCATTTCTTCCATTTTTTTTATTTCCTCCATTTTTTTCATTTCTTCCTCTTCTTTTATTTCATTCAACTTGTCTTGTTCATCTAACTCTTTTTCCTTTTTCCTTTTAGCCCTTCTGATTTCTCTCCTTTTAGAACTGGACATAGTACTATTATCACTTTCTCCCTTTAAATCAATTTCAATAAGTTTTGCAATATCTTTTTTTTTTGATAACTGATATTTATTCCATTCTTTGTATGTATCCTTTTTAATTTGTTCTTCTAATTCTATCCATTCTTTTTCTCTTTTATAAAATTCTTTTTCCAAATCTTTTTCTTTATATTCCATTTTTTGTAATCGTTCTTTTTCTCTCCAGTTAATTTTATATTCTTTACTTATAAACATGAGTTCTTCCTCTTTGTCATTATCATTTTGTTTATCTGTCTGTTGTTCAATGTTTGAACAATATGATGTATTAACACAATCTTTGATGCTTTTTTTTTTTTTTTTTTTATCTATTGTATAATATGTATCATCTGAAATTGAAAAAATATCATTACTACTAGTACAAATTATTTTATTACTATTATTTATATTATTATTATTTTCCATATTTGTGCTTTTTCTTTGTTTTTTTAAATAAGTATTAGGAGGATCATTTTCATCTGTCAAATAATATTCATCTTCTTGAGTCCTTTCTCCATTTGAATTAACCTTTTTTCTTTTTTTTTTATTCTCATTTATTTCATTATCATTTTTCATAAAATTTAAAAATTCTTCAACGTTGTTTGGTAAGTTACCATTTTGTTCTATATTCATTTGTACTTTTTTATAATCATTTGTATCAATATTATTATTTATATGATCATTTGTATCAATATTATTATTTATTTCATTATTCATAATAGTATCATTTTCTTTTTTTCTCTCGTCACTCTCCTCATTAACCCTTTCTATAAATTTCATAATTTCCAACTTTTTAGTATCCATTTCTTTATTAATATAATTTAATAATTTCGACTTTTTATTTTCTTCATTTTGTCCATTTTTTTCATTTTGTTCATTTTGTTCATTTTGTCCATTTTTTTCATTTTGTTCATTTTGTCCATTTTGTTCATTTTTTTCATTTTCTTCTTTTATTTCTTCCCTTTTTTCATACATAACATCAACAATTCTTTCAAACATTTTTTTCAAATTATCACTACAATTTACTTTTAAATGTTTGTCGCCTAACTTTATATTATCTAAAATATTCATACATAAATAAACTTCATATATATCACTAAATTCACAAAATCCAAAAGCCATCAACTCATTTGTTGATGGGTTTCTTTGTCTTTGCCATTTTATAACATTACCAAAAATTTCTAACATTTTTAACATATCGTCATCTTCAATATATTTATCTATATTTCCTATATACATAACATTGTTTATATTTTTTACTTTATCATTTGACTTTTTAATATATGAATCTTCCTCTTCTTCATTTTCTCCTTTATTTATTATAAGTTTTAAGTTATTGTAATACACTTTATTGTTTATCATATAAACCAAAAAATAAAATAAAATAAAATAAAAAATAAAAATATATATGAATATATATATATATATTTATTTATTTTTCTCTCTTAATAAATATATAATATTATATATATATTTAATATTGTATATATATATTTTTTTTTTTTTGGAGAAAGAGAGATTATATGTTATTTATATATATATATATATTCCAAATTAAGCCATAAAAATATGGACATACAAACAAACATAATATTATTTAATAATAATTATTACATATTTTAATATATCATGAATTTGTGTTTTTTTAAAATAATGAACTTCGGTATGAATAAAATAAAAAAAATATTATTATATTATATATATATATATATATATATATATATATATATATATATATTTATATAATATATATTTCTTAAATCTCTTAAAACTTTTCAATAAATAACAGTTCTATATATTAATATTAACTTTTGATTTATATATTTTAATTTTAATTTTAATAATTTGAATGTGAGAAAAAATTCTTTCTCTTCTTTTCCTATATTAATATGATATGAATTATTTATATTATTCTCATATATTAATTTTTATCTCTTATTATAAAATATATATAATATATTTATGTATACATATATATATAAATAATGTACATATTTTTGAGATACCCTTTTTGCCTATAAAATTATATAATATAGAAGATCATTAATAATTATGTTATTATATATATATATTAAAATATTTATAAGATAATTTTAAAATTTCATATATTTTCATGTTTAATATTCATTTTTCTATAAGGATGAAAATAAGGTAAATATATATATGACCTTTTTATTTTATTATTTTTTTTTTTTTTTTTTGTTGTTTATATTTATAAATATTATTCCAAATAAAATAATAATATGTATTTATATTATATGAAAATAATTCATATTTATTAGTTGTAGACTAATTTCTTTTACTTTTAATTATATAAAATGCGAATATAATAATAATATTATAAATATATATATATATTATGACAATTTTGAGTATTTAATTTGTTACATATGTAAATGTTTCTTTTTTTTATAATATGTATAAGAAAATAGCTTTAATGAATATACAAAGATTGGTTGAATGATTATATATATATATATATATATATATATATATATATATATATGAACAATTATTATGTATAGGAATTTTCCTTTTGTTTTATTATGTAGATATAAAATTGTTACCAGTTGTAATTTTATAAAACAAGGCTCCTTATTTTACATACTCATATATATATATATATATATATATATATTATTTATATATGTGTTGTAAAATAATTGTTCGTGTTATGATTAATAAGGATAAATCGAAACATATCAATCATATAACTTATTTATTGTAATTGTCTCAAATATAATACAACAATCTATAATTCTCACAATTTTTATGGTCTTATAGTTATTTATTTTATTTCATTTTTTATTTATTAAGTGTCTGAACATAATTTTCATTTATATATTATTACAAAAAGAGAAGTACATGTTAATTATTATTTAAAAGGTTCATTTGGAAAATATTTATAAACATACATAAAAATACTTTAAGATGTCTGAACATTATAAATATATAATGGTATTATATATAAGAAATAAAACTTAGATATTTTCTCTTAACCTAACACATTATAATTATAATAATTTAATTATATAAAACATATCAATGGTTATTATATATCAATAAACATAAATTACTTTTTACACACTAAAATAACATACATACAATATATATATAATATTTATAATATATAAATGAATTGTAAACACTTTTGTATTTTTTATTCTTATATTCATATTAACTGTTAGAACTTTCCTTTTTTCTCCTTTAATTTTTTCTTATTCAGAACATTACAAAAAACATACACAGTTCAAAATAATGACAGTACACATAAAATTATCTTTATTATGATGAAAATAGAAATACACACTAAAAAATTAAATTATAACACGGTAATGTATTTTTAATAAAATTATATATATATATATATATATATATATATTATATTTTTTGTGTGTTCTTTAGAGAATTATAAAAAAAAAAAAAAAAAAAGGAAAAAAAATAAGCATTTAACTTTTTTCTTATTTCAGCTTAAGTTATACACATTTATTAAAATCTTTACTACATTAAGTATATTTAATAATGAACCACACAAAATAAAGATAATAAATAATAAAATAATAGGAATTATTATAAGAATATATATATATATATATATATAAATCCACATTAACATGATTAGGATAATTAAGTTACTAGTCATGTTTATAATAAGAAGCAAAATAAAATCACTGTGTAAGTTAACCTTTTTTCCTCTTTAAAAATTTCTAATCATATGAAAAAATAGTACTTTATAAAAATGTTTAAGAACATTATAACAAAAACATATTAATAATAAAAGAATAACAATAAAAAAAAAATTAGAAGGTGAAAAGAATAATATAAACAGAATAAAGAAATTATAATAATATGCTGCTTAAACATTTATGATAGGTATTATATATCATACAAATTTTATATAACTTATTTTATCCTTTTTTTTTTTTTTTTTTTCCTATTCATAGCTATTATATATGATATTTCATAAAATTTATAAATTATGCTCAAACTATTTAAAAAATATGTCTTCTTAAAAAAAAAAAAAAAAATTAAAGCAAAAATAAAGGTGATATATATATATATTATAATAATAGTATTAAGTTCATTGGTTAAACTACTTAATTTTTTTTTTTTTTTTTTCTTTTAAAATTAGCCATCTAATTATAGTGTAATTTAAAACTATATGTATATATATATATATTTTAAAAAATGCATACAAGATTATCAAAAATTATATAATTCTAATATGAGAGTAAAATATTTATCTTTATATATAATATATATATATATTATAATAAATACTAAATATAAATAAATATATAAAATATTTGATCCATTTAAAAAAAGAAAAAATCAAAAGAAAATATTTTATAATTATACATACATATATTATATATATATTATATAAGAAAGTATTTCCTCTTAATTTTAATAAAAATATATAAAAAAAGAGATAAGTGATATTTATAAAAAAGCATATATATGACCATTTTATATATATAAAAAACTATACACATTTCTTATATCATACCAATATAATAATATAATCCAAAAATAAACTTTTAATTTTAATTAAAAATATATAAAGACATCTTTTGTGCAATCATATTGCACTCCCAATTAAAAAAAAAAATAAATACTATTAATATATATATTATATATATATATATATATATTTTTTTTTTTGCTAAATTCGATTTTATATATATATATAATATATATAATATAAATATTATATATATTATAGAGCATTTAATTCAAGAAAATACTTAATAAATATATATAATATATATATAAATATACTATATAAATGCAAAAATATATAAAAAAGTGCATTGATTAAAATATATGAGCCATATATAAATATATATATATATATATATATACATATATATTATATAATAAATATATGTTTTTATATATATTTTTATATATATATTTTTTTTTTTTTCTTATACATATATATAATATACATATGTATTTATATATATGACATATGCACATGCTTTTTTTTTTTTTTTTTGCAATCCAAATTGCTATTTTTTTTATTTTTATTTGCATGATAAAATTTTTTTTTTTTTTTTTTTTATGCAAACTCGTAGCTTTTCGCATTAACAGTTCATAAAAAAAAAAAAAAAAAATTTTTTTTTCGTCAAACATTAAAAAAAAAAAAAAAAAAAGAAAGCACACAATACATATGTACAAATTAAAATATATTTTTTTTTTTTTTTTTTTTTAAAATACATTTAAAAAAAAAAAAGTATATCTCAAAAAAAAAAAAATATATTATTCTTAAAAAAAAAAAATTAAATATATAAAAAACTATTGCAAAAAAAATATTTTATATATATATATATATTATTCACAAAACTTGTCATACACATAAAAAAAAAAAAATATATAATTTTTTTTTTTTTCACAAAATACACACAATATATTTTATATCATAAATTTATATATATATTAAAAAATGGCACGAACTAAACAAACAGCTAGAAAATCAACTGCTGGTAAAGCCCCAAGGAAGCAATTAGCTTCAAAAGCAGCAAGGAAATCAGCTCCAATCTCTGCTGGTATTAAAAAGCCACACAGATATAGACCAGGAACTGTAGCTTTAAGAGAAATTAGAAGATATCAAAAATCTACTGATCTTTTAATAAGAAAATTACCATTCCAAAGATTAGTAAGAGAAATTGCTCAAGATTATAAAACTGACTTAAGATTCCAATCTTCAGCAGTAATGGCCCTTCAAGAAGCTGCAGAAGCTTACTTAGTTGGTCTTTTTGAAGATACCAACTTATGTGCCATTCACGCAAAAAGAGTTACCATTATGCCAAAAGATATCCAATTAGCCAGACGTATTCGTGGAGAAAGATCTTAAATTATATAATTTTATAACAAGATATAATAAGATTTAATTATTGAGTTATTTTAATAAATTTATATTATTTATAACATTTATATTTCCTTCCTTATATTTTTATTTAGCATTCGTTTTATACATAAAACATGTATATATATATTTTTTTTTTTTAAATATTTTACAATGACATTAATTTTTTTTTTTAAGGCTTCACTAGAAGCCATTATATATAATATATACATATATAATTATATTTATTCAAAACATAAAATTAATAATTTTTTTTTTTTTTTTTTTTCTTATTCTTTTTCTTTTTCATTATGTTATAATTTTAACAACTGTACAATATAATAAATGTACATATAACAAATATATATACATATAAACAGTGTATTATTAAAAAAAAAAAATGAATCGTATTAACAGTTAGAAAAAAAAAAATTTTTTTTTTATCATCTTTGAAAATTATTTTTATAAAATATTATATAAAAGGAAGAATAATAAGACATAAAATATAAGTAAACAATGTATTTTTATGAATTATATTATATATATTATATGTGTGTGTGTCCATTTTTTTTATAACTTTCTTAATAATGGATATTTTTTAAAATAATCACGTACAGTGTTCTTATAATATGGTTTCAAGGCAATAGCTGTGAAGATGTTCTCTGGATATTCGGTCCATATTTTATATTTTAACGATTCCTTATCCAGAATACTAGATAAGTTTTTTATTTCATTTGTATCATCAATTTTTAATATAACTTTATGCATATTATTTATATGTTCTGGAGATAAATAATCTTTAACAATTTGATCATCCATGTTTTCTGCTATCACAGCAATACTGTCAAAGGTAAAAATTAGGAACATAAATAAATATAACAAAAAGGAAAATATTATAATACATATTAATATGTATATAAATATATATATATATATATATATATATGTAAGTATTTTATATCATATCTTCTAAAAGTATGGTATACATTTTTTCTTTAGTACGTTCAAAATGTAATATATATTTCTACTTCTATTTTTTTACCAGGCATGACAAGCTTGGGCGATTACAGATCCTAATGGCCATTTTTTATCTATAATTTCTTTATTTACTAATATATATTGAATAATAGGATTCTCGTTCATTTTTTCAATTATAAATATATATTATAAAACGAATTAAAAATAATAAAAAAAAAAAAAAAAAGAACAAAGAAAGGGTAGTATTTATTTATTATTATTTTTTTTTTCTATAATTTCCTTTAATATATCTTCCTTTATATATAAGTATATATAATATAGCTTCAAAAATTCCCCTTATAAAAAAAATATATTTTTTTTTTATTTATAGTTTCTTCTAATATTTTATTTTTTAAATAATATTCTTTTCGTTTTCCCTTATATATATATATATATATATATATATATATATTTTAATAGATTAATTATTATAGTGGAATAATTTTAGATATACCTTTAGTTCTTATATAGAAATGATTAATTTATATTTAAAAATAAAGAAAAAAGGAGATTACCAATTTATATAATTTATTATCTAAATATTATTCGTAGAACATGAAAATGATTATCCCAAAAGAATATATAAATGGTATTAATACATTATTACATATATATATATATATATATATATATATATAATTGTTGTTTTAAATATATAGTTTATAAACTATCTACTGATGGTATACCTTAAGGAAAAAATATTTTTTTAATATATAATATTATATATTGTCAGATAAAAAAAGTTATTACATTTTACAACATTTTAAAAACATGTTATTTTTTTTTATTTAAACCTTGAATAGAAACAAATATAACGTAATTTAAATATAGGAGGGAATTTTTTTTTTTTTTCTTTCTAATTAAATGAATAAATAAATAAATATAATATATATATATAAATATATTTCTATATATTTTATATTATATAATATCCGTTGAATTTTATTTCTTCTTTTTTTTGTTCATTTTAATAATATTAATATAGAATTAAAAGTCTATAAAAAGAAAGGTATTATATATATATATATATATATATATAATAAACTTTTATAAAATATTATTACAGTTAACATTTTTATTTATTTTCTATTCCTTGTTGTTTTTTTGTTTTTTTTTTTTTTCCTTTTCACAATTGTATAGGTGTATAATTCATGTGTACGCGTATAAAATACTACTTTTTTTTTTTTTTTAAAAATAAAAAAAAAATACACTGTTATATTGATGCGTACAGTTAAACTTACGATAAAAATTTTGATCTGTTATAAGTTCTGTTAATACTTGTACACACACATAAATATATATATATATATAATTATATAAGACAATGAACAAATTTTTAAAAATAATATATAAATTAAAAAAAAAAAAATGTGAAATAATACGTTTTGTAAATAAATAAATATACATATATATGTATATATATATATATTTTTTTTAAATAATAAAAAAAAATATAAATGATTATTCTAATAACCCATTTTTACAATTTCTGGTATTTTCATATTTGAAATTGATGGTATAATAATATATAATATTTTTAAAATAAATATCACAAAAAAAAAAAAAAAAAAAAAAAAAAAACACATAATATGAAATAAAATAAAAATATATTAACTAATTTTAGGTTAATGAAAAGTATATATTTCCTTTTTATATGTTTTATTGATTATAATTTTATTCAACATCATGACTATAAAATAAAATTTTTATGATTCCTGTTATATATATATATATGTGTATATATTTATACAGTGTTTACGTTTTTTTACAAAAATTTATAAAATTTATACATAAATATATACAATTCTATTATTTTATAAAAATATATATATTTATAAATATTATAAAGATATAATAATATATTCTAAAAATACTAATTTTTATTTGTATTTTTAATTTACAAAAAAAAAAAAAAAAAAAAAATCGTGTGCAAAAATATTTTAGCTTTTTTTTTTTTTTTTTTTTTTTTTTTTTTAAAATGAAAAAATAAATGAATTAATGTTATTTTTATTATTTTAATATAATATTAATAATATATTTTTTCTATATATATTTTACTATATTGTATAAATTTTATGAATATAATTTCTTAGAGAATACGAAAGTATTTTATATTTTTTTTATGTTATACATATATTTATATATTCATAATAATATTAAATAATATATTATTACATTTAATGATTTTATTAGAATTATATTCCATTGTTCATAAAAAATAATATATATATTATATTATATTTTTTTAGAATATACCTTTTTTTTTAACGTTTTTGAATCTTTTGAATATAATTCATGTATATAATATAATTTGACTATGACTTTCTTTTAGATTTTAATATATTGTAATATATATATATATATATATAATTTATTGTATATATATTTTTTTTGAATATGTAATTTTTTTTTTTTCTAAATTTTTATAAGAAAATATATATATATATATATATATATATATACATATACATATATATATGTATATTTTTTAAAGAAAAAAATATGTTATTATTTTATATATGATGATGAAGGAACAAGGTGTAATGTAAATATATAAAAAAAAATATATATAATCTAATAATATAACTTGTAATATAGAATGTATGTAAATCCTTACATGTAAATAATGTAAGTTTTTTTTTTTTTTTTTTTTTTTTTAGAACAACATGAAATAAAATTGTCATGTAGGTTTCTTATTCTTTTTTTTTTTTTTTTTTTTCTTTTTCTCCTTCTATTGAATAAATAAAAAAAAAAAAAAAAAAAAAATATTAAAATTATAAAACAAAATAATACAAGAGTAAATAGACTGTTCTATTAAAGGAGTAATCATAACGTATCACCCAAAAGAACATATCAAAAATATATATATTAAAAATAGTGAAAAATATATATATATATATATATATATATATAAGGAATAATAAATATTATGGGAAATCACTTTTCAGTAAAATTAAAAAGGAAAAAAAAAAAAAAAGGTTTTTTAAATATATATGGAAAAAATACTAATGCAGATAATACAATTAAACAAAGTAATGATTGTAAATATGATATAAATGGTTGTATATCAAGAGAAGGTGCAACAACATTAGAAAGAAAAAATTTAATATTATGTCATTCAGGAAAGTTAGAAGATAAATATATTATTGATGAGAAATTAGGACAGGGTACATATGGTTGTGTATATAAAGGTATAGATAAAGTTACAAATCAGTTATATGCTATAAAAGAAGAAAAAAAAGATCGATTGAAAAATATCAATCGTTTTTTTCAAGAAATTGAGATTATGAAAAGATTAGATCATCCAAATATTGTAAAATTATATGAAACTTATGAAAATGATAATTATATATATTTAATTATGGAATTATGTTCAGGTAGAGAATTATTTGATAGTATAATTGAGAATGGTTCATTTACTGAAAAGAATGCTGCAACTATAATGAAGCAAATATTTTCAGCTATATTTTATTTACATTCTTTAAATATTGTACATCGTGATTTAAAACCTGAAAATTTTTTATTTCAAAGTGAAAGTAAAGATAGTTTATTAAAAATTATAGATTTTGGTTTAAGTAAAAATTTAGGAACAGGAGAATTTACTACTACTAAAGCAGGAACACCATATTATGTTGCACCTCAAGTATTAGATGGGAAATATGATAAAAAATGTGATATCTGGTCTAGTGGTGTTATTATGTATACACTTTTATGTGGATACCCACCATTCTATGGTGATACAGATAATGAAGTTTTAAAAAAAGTTAAAAAAGGAGAATTCTGCTTTTATGAAAATGATTGGGGAACTATTTCTTCTGAGGCAAAAAATTTAATAACAAAATTATTAACATATAATCCAAATGAAAGATGTACTATCGAAGAAGCTTTAAATCATCCATGGATAACACAAATGACAACCAAAAGCCATGAACATGTAGAATTATCTTCAAGCTTATTAAAAAATCTTAAAAATTTTAAAAAAGAAAATGAATTAAAAAAAATTGCATTAACTATTATAGCCAAACATTTATGTGATCTTGAAATTAATAACTTAAGAAATATATTTATAGCTCTTGATGTTGATAATAGTGGAACTTTATCATCTCAAGAAATTCTTGATGGGTTAAAAAAAATAGGATACCAAAAAATACCTCCAGATATTCACCAAGTGCTTAGAGATATTGATTCAAACGCCTCAGGTCAAATACATTACACAGGTAATAAAAAAAAAAAAAATATATATATATATATATATATATATATATAGATATATGTATATATATCTATATATATATGTTACCAAGTGGGAATTATTTATATAAAAAATTGATGGTTTATATTAATTCAGAGCGATACATATTATATATCACCTATATAAATCACAAAATGGTTTTTTTTATCATTTTGATTTATTCCATATATATTTTGCACTTGTTAAAAAATATTTATTATATATATATGTATATATATATATATACATATACATATATAATTTTTTTTATTTTATTTTATTTTTTTGTATGGATAAAGATTTCCTGGCTGCCACAATTGATAAGCAAACGTACCTCAAAAAGGAAGTCTGCTTAATACCCTTTAAATTTTTTGATATTGATGGTAATGGGAAAATAAGTGTCGAAGAATTAAAAAGGATATTTGGAAGAGACGATATTGAAAACCCATTAATAGACAAAGCAATTGATTCATTGCTACAAGAAGTTGATTTAAATGGAGATGGAGAGGTAAACAAATTTATAAAGATGAGAAAGGATCAAATGGGAATACCCACAAAAATATAAATAAATAAATATATATATATATAAATATATTTTATTTCACAATGAATTATTTTCACATATTTTTTATAACCTTTATTCTTCATATATATTTACCTTACCATTTAATTATTAAATTATAAAATAAATATATATATTTTTTTTTCCTTTTTTAGATCGATTTCCATGAATTCATGCTTATGATGAGCAAAAAAAAATAATGTTATTTGGTTTCCACGTATATGGAAACGTGTTTGTATTTGTATTTGTATTTCTACAATTTGATGATCACATAATAAGATATTAATTTGTATTTTTTTACCTTTTTAAATATATATTAATATATAAAAAATTGTAAAATAATATATTTGTCATATATTTTTTTAAGTTTTTAATTTTTTTTTTTTTTTATGTACCTGTATTTATTAATATTTTATTAATATTCTTTTTAATTCTTTCTTTTACATATAACTATTTCAACGTACCATTTGTTGTTAATATGAATGAATTCATCTCTTTTTTTTTTTTTTTTTTATGATTTATATATATATTTATGTGTTTGTATAACCCTTTGATATGTTGGTTTATGGTTATTCTATCATATATTTATTTAATTATTTTTCATTATTATATTTTTTTATTTTATTATTTATTTATTTTATTTATTATTCATATTAATATTTGATTTTTAAAAAAATATAATTCTTGATTATGATGATAATAAATTTTCCTCTTTGTTTTTATATATAAAAAACATGTTTTCGTAATTTTTATACTTTAATAACATGTAATAAAATAATTATTACAATTTTAAAATAAAATATATAAAATGACATATATATGAAAATCTTAAGATACATTATAATAAAATAAAATATAATATAAATATAAAATACTTATCCAATAAAACATAAGAAATATTATACTAAAGATTCAATGTAAAATTATCGTATTATAATATTCTATTATATATATATATTTTTTTTTCATTCCACATAAAAAAAAAAATACTTAAAAAGAAGCCATATAAAAATATATGCATATATATATTATGAACTCTATATAATTAACATGTTCGATTATTATAATATTTTTTTTGGTCATTCAAAAAGAATATATATATAATAATATAATATTTATATGGTTCATTTATAATTTATTCAAGAATATGTAGTAAAAAAAAAAAAAAATTATATATATTTATAAAATATATATATTTATATATTATTTTTTTTTTTTTTTTTTTTGTAACTTTAAATTTAATGTGAAGTTTATAAAAGAGTTTTTTCTTTTTCTATAAGATCTTATTATTTAGTTTTATTATAATGGGAGCAGTAGAATGTGAAAAATCAATTAAGCAGTAAAATATATATAAAAAATATAATATATATATATATATATATTTTTTGTATTTATATTTATTATTAGTATTTATAATTCTTTTACATGAATGATAAATATTGTATAATATATATAATATATATATTTTTTTTTTATTATTATTATTTTTTTTTTATAGTATAATAGAAATAAATTGTTTATCAGAAAAAAACAGTAATATTTTATATAAATGTTTATTAAGTGATGATTCACTAAAACAAAACGAAATGTTTACACGTGCAAATGTATCTGGAAATATATTAAAAATGTAATTACAAAAAATATATGTTATAAAATAAATATGCTTATTCCTATATACCCTTATTTTTACATATAAATAAAATATATAAATATAAACATTTTTTTTATCATATTCATTAGGAAATATTCCTTGACCTTTTTTTTTTTTTTATATTATAAATATATTAATAATATATATATATATATATATATATTTTGTATACCATTTTATTATGTTTTTTTTGGATTCTTATGTTAAAAATATTTTTTTAATGCAATTATAAAGAATATATAAATAAGAATTACAAAGTCATATTAATATATATACATATATTTTAATTTTTTACTTTTTATTTTAGAGAGTTACAAAGCAATACTTGTGAAGATATAAGATATAAGGCAAAAAATATATATGATTATTTACATTTCTTTTTTAAAACTGTAGAAACCTTTGCTTAAATAGAAATATTTTACATGTATATATAAATATATTTTTTTACTCTTTCAAAGTGTTTTATAATTATCACTTAAACATTTTACCAAAAAAAAAAAAAAAAAAAAAAAAAAAAATATATATATATATATATATATATATAAATATTATATATATACATATATATATATATTATATATATATTTCCATAGCATTAATATTTTATTTAAGCTAGGCCTATTTGTAATTATTCAAAAAAATAAAGAAAAACTAGGTTATTTCATTTTTGATCATTTAAATGAACAATATGGATAACGAAATAGACACAAAGTGCATAAACGAAATTCGTATGTTATCAGCAGAATTGCCATTAGAGGCAAAGAGTGGACATCAAGGAGCTCCAATAGGTTGTGCCCCTATAGCTCATATATTATGGTCTTATGTAATGAATTATTATAATGAAGATACCAAATGGATAAATAGGGATAGATTTATTTTGTCGAATGGTCATGCTAGTGCATTACTGTATACTATGTTATATTTAACAGAACAAGGGTTAAGTATGGAAGATTTAAAATTGTTTCGACAATTTGGAAGTATAACACCAGGTCATCCAGAAAATCATATAACAAAAGGTGTTGAAGTTACTACAGGACCATTAGGTCAAGGTGCTTCAAATGCTGTAGGTATGGCTATAGCTGCTCATAATTTAGCAGAGAAATATAATACTGAAGAACATAAAATATTTGATAATTATGTATATGCTATATGTGGTGATGGATGTATGCAAGAAGGTGTATTTTGTGAAGCTGCTTCACTTGCAGGTCATTTAGGTTTAGGTCGATTAATTCTTTTATATGATGATAATAAAATTACTATTGATGGTAATACTGATTTATCATTTACAGAAAATATAGAGAAAAAATTTGAGGCTTTAAATTGGGAAGTTCGTCGTGTTGAAGATGGTAATAAAGATTATAAGAAAATATTATATGAAATTGAACAAGGTAAAAAAAATTTACAACAACCAACTCTTATTATTGTTAGAACTGCATGTGGTTTTGGTACAAAAGTGGAAGGTACTTGTAAATCACATGGATTAGCTTTAAATGATGAAGATTTGAAAAAGGCAAAAGCTTTTTTTGGTTTAGATCCTGAAAAAAAATTTCATATATCTGATGATGTAAAAGAATTTTATAAAAATGTTATACAAAAAAAAAAAGAAAATTATATCAAATGGAAAAACATGTTTGATGATTTTTCTTTAAAATATCCACAAGTATCACAAGAAATTATAAGAAGATTTCAAAATGGTTTACCAAATAATTGGAAAGATGCATTACCAAAATATACACCAAAAGATGCACCAGGTGCTACTAGAAACCTATCCGGAATTGTTTTAAATTCAATAAATAAAATATTTCCAGAGTTAATAGGAGGTAGTGCAGATTTATCAGAATCAAATTGTACATCATTAAAAGAAGAAAAAGATATAAAAAAAAATTCTTATGCAAATAAATATATTAGATTTGGTGTTAGAGAACATGGTATGGTAGCTATTACAAATGGTTTATATGCGTATGGTGGATTCAAACCTTATTGTGGTACATTTTTAAATTTCTATACTTATGCTTTTGGTGCTTTAAGATTAGCTGCTTTATCAAATCATCATATTCTTTGTATAGCTACACATGATTCTGTTGAATTAGGAGAAGATGGACCAACACACCAACCAATTGAAGTTTTATCTTTGCTTAGATCAACTCCAAATCTAAATATAATTAGACCAGCTGATGGTAATGAAGTATCAGGAGCTTATTTATCTCATTTTTCTAATCCACATACTCCAACTGTTATTGCTCTATGTAGAAATAAAGTTCCACATCTTAATAACACACATCCTGAACAAGTCTTAAAAGGAGCATATATTTTAGAAGATTTTGATACTTCTAATAATCCAAAAGTTATTTTAACAGGTAGTGGATCAGAATTACATTTATGTTTTGAAGCTAAAGAAATTTTAAAAAATCAACATCAATTAAATGTAAGAATTGTAAGTTTTCCATCTTGGACCTTATTTAAAAAGCAACCAGAAGAATATCAATATTCTGTTATGATGCATAATCATACGAATTTACCTAGATTCTATATTGAACCTGCATCAACACATGGATTCGATACATATTTCAATGTATATATAGGTATTAACCAATTTGGTTATTCAGCACCTAAAAATAAAATATGGGAACACCTAGGGTTCACCCCTGAAAATATTGTTCAAAAGGTATTAGCATTTATGAAAAATAAACTTAAATGAATATAATTATGATATGATATGATATGATATGATATAATTACACCATACCAAATGAAAGTACACAAACGCACATAAATATATTATATATATATATATATATGTGTGTGTGCTTTTATTTATTTATTATCACAAATTGGCTTTTAACTATTGTCAATAAAAAAAATTATCAAAGTATAATTTTTATATATTTATATATTATATAATTTTGCTTTTATATATTTCCCTATATTATGGTAAAATAATATTTTTATATATCTTATATGACTTTACATTCATTATAATTTCTCTTTATATTACCTATATTTACATATTATGTGGAAAAACTAAATTCATTCCCCTTTTTATAGTTTACTAATTAATAATATTTAATATATAAAATAACTTTTGAGAGTTGTAAAATTAATAAAAAAAAATTTAAGTGAAATATATTAATATAAATATATATATAAATATTTATGAAACATAACTAGGATGGATTAACATTCTTTAATTATAAAATATATATATATATATATATATATATATATTCATTTATTATGTATAAAATTTTTCTTTTTTAAAATACATTTTTTGTTTCATTTTTCAAAAAAAAAAAAATGAACAGGAAAAATTTTCACACCTTTCGACGAATAAAAAAGTATATAATCAAATTAACCTTCTTAATATTGAGCACAAAAAAAAAAAAAATATATATTAATTTTAAAAAAATAGTATTTGTCATAATATAATATTCGTCTAGATAAATGTTATATCTACATAAAAATAAAAACGTATTAATATTTGGAACACATGAAATTTATTTCATGTTAACATATAATATGTATGTATATATATATATATATATAATACATTAAATATATTTGTTCCTTTTATGCATTTCTTTTTTTCTTTTCCTTGTTTGGAAAATGGGATAAATATATATATGATATATATATATGGGTGAACACTTTTATGCCATTTAGAATACTTTATAAAATATTTTTATGTTCTACTTATGGTATATAATTTTTATATAAAAAAGTATTTTTTAAATGACATGTAAAGATTCCAGAAGTAGTATTAGCCTGAACCTCATTAATTTTAATATCTTGAACTGTTCCTTCAATTTCCTCTCCTTTATCAAAAATCAAAATATGATCATTTTTTTTCTGAGGTTTTAAAGGAACGACTGCATCGGATACTATATTAAATGTTGTTTTATCAGTTTGTATTTTTAAAATAGTATATGCATTTTTTTTTATAACATCAATAATTTTACCTATTTCATTATAAAATGGTCCTGGTGTTATGACCTTTACCATAATATCTATATGTAACCATATATGACTTTCTTCTTTTTGATCATTGTTATTTATTTTATTTGGTATTATATTATTATTATATTCTTTTTTCGTTTCGTGTTTATTATAATTCTTTTTATTTTCTTCACCAATAGGGGTTACATAATTTTTATGCTCTTCGTGTTTTAAATTATATGTTGAATCCCTAAAATTATTGGTGCTATGTTTTTTCTTAATATAATCCTCTTCATAATGATTATTATTATATTTATTATCATGATGGTTATATCTATTCTCATGATGATTATATTTATTATCATGATGATTATGCCTATCATTATGATTATACTTATAAGGAGATGTATATACATTTGCATTCATATTATTATTATTATTATTATTTGCATAACTCCATTTATCTCCATAATTATAATAATTTCTATGATTATTTGTACTATCTATTGAAAAATTTTTAGGAGGTATTTTATCAAAACTTTTTTTTTCTCTTGGATTATAAAAAGAATCATTGAATTTATTTTTTTTTTGATCTGACAATTGAAACATTTGTAATGGTTTTAATTTATTTTTATTTTGTATTTCGATTTCATCATTTTCTTCATGTACATTTTGATCTTTATATGAATCTGATATAGCACATTCTATTCTTTTTTGTCTTACAGTTTTAGGTTTAATTTTTAATAATAATGTAAATTCATCTCTTTCAGCATCTATAACATCTGCTAATAAGCCTTTATATACACCTGTTAATATTTTTACTGTTTTCCCAATAAAAGAATTGAAATTATTATTTCTTCTTATATAATTTGTATTACTTCTAAACAAATTATTATTTGTCATAATTTTTTTTTTTTCCATTGGATTTCCTACTAAAGAACAATTTTGACATTCTAAAACAACAAAACCATTATCTTCAATTTTTTTATTTATTTTACCAAAAATTTTATTTTTCCATATATACATAATTACTGCTATTTTGTTTCTATGTGCCCCACGTACTATTTGTATATTATCTTTTGATTGAAGTATATTATTATTTTCATCTCTTCCTACTTGTCCTACAGCTGAACGTTTTGATGTTATAGAACTTATGGTTGTATGTAATGTTGTATTATTATTTGTTAATACACGTATATGTTTATTCTTATCAATATATGTTATGACACCTATCTGTCTATCATTTAACTCAATTAAATCACCTACTGAAAATCCATTCAGAGTATGCACTCCTCCTAAACCTTCACTATTATTAATAGATAGAGATAAATCTTGTATAGAACATCTTAATTCAGTATTTAAAGCTGGAGAAAATATGAGTGCAACATTTTCTTTATAATCTATAAGTGAAATTAAGCCACTTTTTCCTTTATGTAAACCATTAATAACTGTTACATTATCTCCTTCAATAAAATATTTGGTTACATCAGTAGGTAAGAATTTAAATTGTTTTGCTAAATTATCAGGATTTATAGTTAAAACATTATCATTAACTGCAGTTATGGTACCTATTAAATTACATAATTCTCCTTTTAAAATTTTGACTCTTTCATCTTTTTTAAATAAATGTAGAGAATTTTTATTTATAAAAGATTTGGTAATACCTAAACTAGCTTTTTCACCTGTCACACCATTATTTTTATTAAATTCTCTTATTTCGGTTAAAGTGATATTTGCATTTTCTGTAATAAGATATTTAATATTCATTTTTTTTAATATATAACCATTTTCTTCAAAAATATTATTTTGATATTTAATAGTTCTTGGATAAGGACCCGTTTCAATAACACCACCAATACGTTCAATTTCATCTCTATCAAATAATTTTTGAAATGGTCTTTCTTTTTTTTTCTTTCTTAATTGTAATGCTTCATCTAAATAATCTTTTGCTTTTTTTTGTTTGTTTTTTTTTTTTAAACTTTCTTCATCATTTCCATTTATTAAATAATCGTCATTCATATAATCATTTCCCATTTCTTCATTAGATGCATAAGCATAAGATAAATATTCATTGGAAGCATATCCATTTGATACATACCCATTTGATGCATATTCATTTGACATATAATCATTTGACATATAATCATTTGTCATATCTCCATTTAATAACATATCATCATTTGGATATTTTGAAAAATTAGAACTTCTATTCATATCTAATTTATCATTAAAATAATAAGAATTACTTTTATTATTTTTATCAATTATAGATGTTAATTTATTTAAAGATGATTTCTGATTATAATATTTATTTTTTTTTGCATTCATAAAATGTTCATATGTAATTCGTGGTATTAATCGAACAATAGCATATATACCTTTTTCATGAATTTCATATATTTGTCCAATATCATTTAAATATAATCCTCTTTTTATTCTAACATATTCATTAACTTTTGGTATATTAATTTTTGAATGACACATAGTAAATATAGAAGTCAATTCTTGTATTGGCACAATAGATATTTCATTAAGATTAATAAATTTGAATCCTAATAAAAATTTTTTTAACATATATAAACTATCTGCTTCTATATATATATAACCTTTTAAATTATCAGATACATATATACCTTTAATATTAAAATCATTATCTTTTAATTTCATATATTTATGATAAATTCCTATAGCTAAATTTCTTTCTACATTATTTTTAAATAATTTTATTAACCACATTTTCGGACTGTCAATTGTTTGTATTCGTTCTCTTCTTTCATCAGAATAATCATCTACTAATATTTCACCATCTGTTAATGTTTCTCCTTCTGTTAATATATCATCTTCTTTAACTTCTTTTTCATTTTCATATCTTTTAGATAATTTATTAATTGCTTGTGCTAAATGATTTGTTCCACTTTTTAATTTTTGTTCATATAATTTTTTCTTTTCTAATCTTTTAGCTTCTTCAAATTCATCAATGTATGAACTTTCATATTCTTCTTCTTCATCATCATCTCCAACTTGTGCTTCTGTATCTAAAAAGGTTGATAAATATTTATTTTTCCCTGTTCTTCTTTTTTTTGATCCACTTTCATTCACATCTTTATTATTATTATAACTACTATTATCGTATAATAAATTTTCATCTTCATAATCTTCTTCTTCGCCCTCCTCGTCATCTTCATCATCTTCATCATCATCATCATCGTCATCACCATCACCATCACCATCACCATCACCATCACCTTCTTCTTCACGTCCTTCAATTTCTTCACCAGCTTCTTCTTCTTCTTCTTCATGTTCCTCCTCCTCATCATTATCATCAAAATGGTTATGTTCATTATCTTCTTGCCCTTCCTTATTTGTATTTATATTTATTTTTGTATTACTTATTTTTTTTCTTTTCCTTGATATTTCTAATTTTTTTACATTAGATTCACTTATATCATCATTACTATCCTCATTATGTTGTTTATTATCATCGTTTTTTCTTTTTTTATTTTTAACATTTTCTTTGTCAATATCACTTTCGTCGTCACTAAAAATGCTTTTAGTGAAATTTTGTTCTTTTTCATTCTCAGTCATTATTATATATAAATAATTGAAAAAATATTATATATATAAATGTATATATATATATATATATATATATTATTATTAATACTAATTTGTTTATTACTTATAAACATATATATATATATTAATTATATATTTATAATTCATAAATTTTATTTCTCATTTGTCACCTTGTTTTTATAATTATTCAAATGTTACTTACAAAAAAAATAAAATATTTGTTTCAAACTTTACCATTGTTTTTATTTTAATTATTCTTTTTCTCTCAAAATATAAAAAAAATAAAAAAAAAATTAACAGGATTAAACAAATAAATATAAAAATATATATCTTACATATTTCTATATTTTGTATATCATATATTATATTTTTGATTAATCATAAAAAAAACAATATTATATATATATATATATATATATATAATCTTTATTTCTTTTTTCTTCTCAATTTTGGAATATAAACATATATATATATATATATAAAATGTATATAATATTATTTATACATAATATTAATGAATGTATTATGTAAATGTATTTAATATTTATGAGAGATCTGAATAATTACAATTTATCATCTATAAGTATTGAATTATATTTAAAAATAAAAAAAAAAAAAAATTATAAATATTTCATTGTAAATGAATATTAAATAATATTATATATTTATGTATGTATATATTTATTATATACGTATAATATTATTACTACATTTTCAATTTATAATAATATATTATTATATATATAAAATAAAAACATTTACATTTTCTATAAAATAATTAAAAAAAAAAAAAAAAAAAAAAAAATTTTACTAAATAACTATTAATAAACTTTATATTTATTATATATATATATATGTATATTTAATAATTTATAGCTTTTTTTTTTTTTTTTTCTAAATTCACACAAAATATAATAATAAAATTAATCTTGCTTAAACAGTGTAATTTTTATTATATATTATTTATATATATAAGTAAAAAAAAAATTATATACTTATAGTTCCTTCTTTTTAGTTAATTTTAATTTGCCTTTGTAATATTATTAAATATATATAAGTATTTATATATAATAAATTATATATTTTTATAATTTCCACAATATATTTAATTAAATATATATAAACAGAACAAAGAGAATATAAGGAAAATAAAATTGAAAAAATATATATATTCAAAGAAACAATTTAGATTATATATATATTTTTTATTTTTTAAGTGCAATAGACATAATTTATCAAATTAAATGAAAAAAAATAACAATAAACTTTTAAATTTTAATAAAATTGTTTATAAGAAAATTCACTAAGATCAATGCTTATGATTAAACACATATAGGACACCAAAAAATTGTTCATAAAAAATATATAACATATATTTATTTATTCTATTAAAAATGGTTTTGAAAATAAAAAGAAAAAGGTGAAAAGGATAAAATGATTAGACAATTTATTAATATATGTTATATCATAATAAAAGAAAAAAAAAAAAAAAAAAAATTGTCCATCCATTCTTCAAATTAACGTAAATAATAAGGACCTATATATGATGAATCATCTAAGTTGCATGATTCAATTTCCATTTCTTTGTACGTCTTTTATATATTATCCTTGTAATATTTATTTCATAATTCCTTAATATATGTTTCTCCACCTAATCGATAGCTAACCTTTTTCAGTATATATTATATCTTTTTTGATATTCCACTATTTACTATATTTTTTTCCTACAGATATAAATAAATATATAATTAGCCTATGTTCCATGCATTTTTTTTGCAAAATTTGTGTATTATCTTTTTTTTTTTTTCTTTATCTTAATATAAAAAAAACACATAATGATTTTATATAAATATATATATATATATATATATATTTATATATTTAAGTTATTTATTTTTTTATAAGAGGATATTATTAAAAGTTAAGATGATAAGTTTGTGTTTTAAATAACAACAAAAAAAAAAAAAAAAAAAAAATGAAATAATAAATAAATAAATATATCTATATCTAATATATATAGATATATACATATGTGTTTAAGGATATATTATTAAATTATTCATAAATTAAACACATACATTCAAACATATAATTGAACAAGATAAAACAAGAAATTAATATTTAATTTATTACATTAAAAAATATAAGAAATAAAAAAAATACAACATGAAAAAGAAGAAGATATATTTTAACAAAATGTAAATGTGTGTAAATGAGAAAATTATGTGAAATTTAAAATGATAAAATAAAATTATTTAACAACAAAGTGAATGATGAATAAACAAAAGAGATAGAAATTATCAAATATTGCATTTGATGAAAATTAATACATAAAAATAATGTCACAAATAAATAAATATATATATATATATATATATCTTCTTTTTTTTTTTTTTTAAGGGTGATTGAAAAATTGGGTACTAGTTTATCTAAAGACTTATCTCTTTATATTTACTACTTACTATTTTTTGAAAAAGTAACAACAATATTATAAATGTTATGGGTACATAAAATTGATGCTTCATATTTACTGAAGATAATCTGTTTAAGGCTTGTCCTATGGAAACTAAAAGGTATAATATATACATATATATAAAGATAATAATAATATACTTATATATATATATATATATATATATATATATATATATGTATGTGTGTAATTATTAATGTACCTAATATAATAGTATTTGGTAAAAGTCCAATATACGTTGCCAATACAAATGGAATTATAGGAAGTGATAATGTTGCTCCTAGTATATTAATTAAAGAATTTGGAAAAATTGGAGTTAATCTTAAAATAGCTATATAAAAAAATAAGTCCAATTTATTTTTGACTCTTTTTTTGATTTTTTCTTGAAATTGTATAAGAGATTTCTTAAAAAAATGTTCTATGACTGTTTTTCCATAATACACAATGATTGCATATGCAATCAGTGGTGATATGGTTGATAATATAGAACAATATAAAATAGAAAAGGCATAATTATAAAAAGCTCCTATTAATATAGTTATAATACTAGCTGTTCCAGTCATCCACCATAAGAAAATTGGAAAAGATTGATAGAATATATAAAGTAATGATAATAGTATTAATAAAACCATTCCATGCTCATTTTTATATGATACTAAAGAATCATATAGAATTTTTATTTTTTCTCTTTTATTGAAATTTATTAAATCTTTAAAGCTTTTAGGAATTAATATTTTTAGTTTCTTTTTCCCTTCAATATTTAAACCTGTACATTTAAATTAAAAATTATATATATTATTATATTTAAATTAGATATATATGACACTTCGCATAATACATATATATATATATATATATATATATATATATTATATTGTTTTATTTTTTCTGTCTATTTAACAGTTCATACCTGGTATTAGATATATGTACAATGTTATAAGTAATATAAAGAAAAGAAATATTAAGGATAGATAAAAAAGATGAAGCTTAACCTCTTTATTTTTTTTTGTTTTTGAAATAGATGACAATATATCTGTTTCATGTATCATTAAATTTATTTTTGCTTTATTCATTTTTACTATTTATATGACTAAAAATATATTGAATGAAATAATAATAAAAATAAAAGAACAATGAGTTATTCTAATTCACTATCAAATATTAAAAGTTGCAATCAAAAATGAATAAAATATTGTATAATATGTATATTGTAAATATTTATGTATTTAATATATATTTAATATTCCCAAAAGTATTTTTAAAAAATATACCTTTTTTTAAATAAGGATTCCAAATAAATACATAAAAATATTATAATTATAAATCTGAGCATAATAATGATTGCAAATGAATATTTTTGTATGCAACACTTGGATATCTTAAAATGTAAAAAAGAATGAAACTTTTTTAAACATACATTATATTATATGTGTAATATATTTTAATTTTTTTTTTTTTTTTTTGTATAATGGAATAATTCCATACAAAATACATTTAAAAAATAAAAAAATATTAATAAATGGATACGTACATATATATTATCAAAACATAAAAATGTGTAATGGTTTATTTAATGAGAAGAACAAAAAAAGAGAAAAACTTAAAATGTATTTTAATTTATTTATATAAATAAATCATATATAAATATATATATATATATATATATGTATTCATTTTTTTTTTATTTTTATTTTGTTTTTTTTACTTCATTGCCATTTTTTTTATTTTTGAATACATAGGCTTTATCTTCAAAGAACTATTCAAGAAAAAAAAAAAATTCCATAATTTAAACATATTTTCCAAATGCTTATAATACATATGATTAATTTATTCGTATATTCCTTTTTTTTTTATTTATTTGTCATATATTCAATCAAAAATTTAAACCTTACAAATTACAAGTTGTATTAATATTAGTAGCCATATTTTTCTCTTCCTTTTTACATAATTCCACATATTGTTTCTACAAATGGACAAGAATTGTTCATTTAATAATTTAATTTTAATAATAAGGGTATATTATGTTTTATTTTTTTTATATTATTAAATATGTAACATTGAAAAAAATGATAATAATATATGATAAGAAGTCAAATTAAAAAAAAAAAAAAAAGAAGTAAAAAAAAAAAAAAAAAAAGTATAATGGGTAACAAATAGTAAAATGAAATGAATTATTTTTAAGAACGGAAAACAATATCTTAAAAATTTACGAATTAAAAACATTAACAATTTAAATATTCATAAACAAACTATTAAAATATGGAAATTGACTTAAATAAATATACATATATATATATATATGTTTTAATATTTCCTTTTGCTTCAGATTATTTGGTATATATGACCACATACACATTTATTGTAAAATAAAAATTCTTCTGGTATATTATTGTCTTTATATGGTTATTAGATAATATATTCTTTATACTGTGAATATATGTTTGATGTTATTCATCTTTTTCTTCTTCCGGATCTTTCATAAAATAATCAAATAATGAAAATATTTTATTGAAAATGTAATAATAATTTGTTCCTATACATATTCCAATTACTAACCCTATTACTACACCAGTTGAAAATCCCCAGATGGATTTTTTCACTTCTTTTTCTATTTCATCTAATTCTTTCGATGCATAAAAATGGCTTAAAGACGCTCCACCTAAAAATAAAGCTGGTAAATAAAATGCATTTCTTCTTACCATACTTTTTTAAGAGTATATTAAATTATATATTTTTTTTATATTTTCATAAATATTTTAATATAATTTTCTGACTTTTTTTTTTTTTTTTATTTTAATGTGTATTAAGACTTTGAAAATAATTTTTATATCATTCTTTAAAAATATAGTTTAGGCAAAAAAAAAAAAAAAAAAAAAAAATGGAATTAACAAAAACTAAAAAATTAACAATATTAAAAAAAAATAAAGTTGACAAAGATCATATATCATTTAAACATTTGATAAATGTGGATAATTAATAATACATATATATTTTATTATTATTATTATTATTATTATTATTGGGGTGGAATATTTAGAAAAATTATAAATAAAATTATAATCAAAATGATTTTAAAAAAAATTGTAAATAAATCATGTCCAATAAATATTTTCCCCTCATACATATTAACAAGGTGAAATGATATATATATATATATATATATATATATATAATATTTATATTCTCTTTTTAATTATTCAAGGTTGAAAAAATTTACATGATTTTTAAATTCTTATACAAAACGTCTTGACAAATTTTGCATAATATCTAAAAATATAAAATAATATTATCAGTTATCAATACACAGAAAATAAAAGCAAGTTATATGTATTAATATATATAATATATGTGTATATATGTAACTATTAGATAAATTTTTTTGTGTGTTATTTTTTTTTTTTTTTTTTTTCCAATATATTTACCAAAAAAAAATATATATATATATATAATTATTCATTTATACATATTTATAAAAAAATAAAAAACATATATATATATATATATATTTATTTATTTATATTTATATATAAATAGAGGGTAATAAAATATATACACTATAGTAAGAGAAACAAAATGAATTATGAAGATATTAATTGAAAAAAGTGTTTTATGTAAATTCTTTTCTATTTATAAATAAGTGTAAATGATGATATAATAATAATTTAATGGAATATTTCATTTTTCTTTTAATAAAATGATTAGAACTTTCTTAATAAATGATAATTATTTCCATAAAATTACTTATAGAAATATTAGTTATAGTAATTATATAAAAATATTTAACATACACTTTTTGAACTTTGTATCATGTAAACTTCAACCTAAAAACTATGGTTTAATATTCTTCAATAATAAAAGGAACTTTGGAGTAAAAAGAGTGGTTCAAAAAAGAAGTAAGAACTTACATTTTTTTTTTTTAAATAATATAAAAAATAATATATATATGAATTTATTTACGTGTTTGCATTTTGAATGCTCCATTTTACTTAGTACAAATAATATTCATTTTTTAAGTTACCCATATATATAAAATATATATATATTTATATATTTATTTATATAGAATATATGCTAAAATTAATACAACCACACCAAGAACAGTTCGACCCCGAAAAATATGCAAAATATGTAGAACAAGAAAGATTGAGTGAAAAAGTAAATATAAATAATATTAATATGGACGATGAAAAACAAGTTGAATTATACGAAAATTATTTATTAAATTATAAATATAATAAAAGGCAAGTTGAAAAAAATGGCACTTTACCCTTATCATTATTATCCTCTTCATTCATTCGAAGAACAATTTATTCAAATAGAGAAGATGTCTTAAAAAAATTAAAAAATATCAACTGGAAAAAATACTGTTGTAATGTTAAAGGGGTAAGGTGGCATGCCAGTGGAGCATGGCGAGTTTATTTTTGTAAAAGAAATTATCAGCATAATTTTTTTGTTAAATGTGATTGTTATTTTCGTGTAAGTATTTATGGATTTGAAAAAAGTAAAGAACTAGCTGTCCTTTATAGAAAAAGGCTTGAATATGAATACCTTTTATTGATGAAAAGATGGAAAGAAATTGAAATGTAAGAAAAATAAAAATAAAAATGAAACAATAGTATTAGTATTAATGTGTAATAAGATAATTATGACATTTAAAAAATGTACATATATATATATATATATATATGTATGTATTTATTTATTTTATTTTTTATATATATAGGGAAAATGCTAAAAAAAGAAAAATGATAAAAGAATCCAAACGTAAAGACAACTACGACCTGGAACTTGATGAAGATACTCAACAAATGGAAGAAGAAAATTATATTAATGAAAAATGAAAACTTACAAGTCTTAATTTTTAAATTTACCTACATCTTAATTTTTAACGTCAATATGTTTATAATAAAATTTGAATCACAAAAGAAAAATTAAGCGAATTATAATTCTTGTTTTAATTAAAAAATATTTATTTTTTCTTTAAAAATATGTTTATATATATATACTACCTTTTTATTATTTGATTTAATTATTTGAAAAATTAATCTTTATAAGTACAATATGTATATAATATATATATATATATATATTTATTCATTTATTTTTATACACCTTAACCTTTTCATTACTTCACTGTTATATTAATTTAATTCATAATATATAAAATAACTATATATATATATTCTTTCTCCTTTATTGGTATATAAATGTAACACGGTATATAAAAATATATTATATATACATATATATTTTATGTATATAATAAATCAAATTATATAATATCCTTCAAAATGTTTGTCCATTTGTAATAAAGTTTTCTTTTTTTTTTTAATTCTTATTAATAGCATATATATTCTGTAAAAAATCTTAATATTTCATATATATATTAATATAATTTTCATTTGTTCTATAAAAAAATTAATTTGAAAAACCTTAACCATTTTTAAAAAGGAAAAATATTATTTCAGGTATTCTTTATATATTTATACTGAAGTTTTCATTTTCTTTTTTTTAATATTATATATATATATATATATATATATGTATGTATAATATTAAATGCACAACATATATTTCCTAATAAAAATATGATATTCTTCTTTTTCCAAAAATTATTACACATTTTTGAATGGAAAACAAAAATAATAATAATATTATATATGCATTTAATTATTATATTGAAATTAAATAATTTTTTTTTTTTTTTTTTTTTTTTTTTATTATTTATAAAAAAAACAAATATATATATAAATAAGCTTATTTTAAAATATAAAAGGAAATATTTTTATAATAAGCCCTTGTAAAGAAACAAAATTGGAATTCTTAAGTTTTTTTTTTTTTTTGCCTTGTATTATATATATGCATACAAAATGAGAACAAATATTAATATATAAATTTATGTTTTTGTCAAATTTTCTTTATTTTGAACTTTTCATACTACATTATTTTTTATTTCTGTATTTATCATTTTCTTTTTCTTTTTTTTTTACGTGGAATACATTCTATATAAAAAGAATAAAATAAATTAAAGCATACATTGTTATATATATATATATATATATATATATATATATAATATATATTTTTTTTTTTTTTTTTGAAAAATATAAGAACTATTAGAGCATAATAATAATACCTAATATAATGTTGATTTAACTTTTATACAAATATGGTAATACAAATAGGATTATATTAAAATTATAAATAAATAACATATATATTTTATATTTTAAAAATAAGGAAAATATCATTAATTAGTAAATATTTATAATGTATATGTACAATATGTGTGCATTACCCTTTTATAATATAATCTTCATTTTATTTTTTTCTACTTTCTTTTTTAGTTTCGATTAAATAATGTGAGACTTTTTTTAAAAAGTAAAATTAGATTTAGTGGTGGAAAGCAACATCCAAAATGGGTTGTTAAGGATAAAGAAAAATATAATATTTTTACTTATGATAATTCATACTATGGAGAAAATTTTAGATATAATAACTTTATATTACATTTAAGATCATATAAATATTATATTGATTATATCATTGAAAACATTTATAGAACGCTTAAAAATTGTGCAACATTTTTTTTTAATCCAATAAAACATTTTATATTAAAACATAACCCTGATATTCGTTATCAGTTAGTAGCTCTGATGGCCTTTTTTGGAACAACATCTGCTATAACATGTTATCACAATAATATTTATCAAAATATAATAGATGTGACAAATATGTTAGAATTAGGAGTAGTAGATGATATGAAAGAAAATAATTTTTTTGATACACAAAGTGAACTACAAAATAAAAATATCGATGATTACAGTCAAGATCATGAAAGATTAACAAATTTATGGTAATTTTATATATTTTAAATGAAATGTTTATAAATATATTTATGTTTATATATAAACTCAATATATTATTGTGTACCTTTTTTAATTATTATTATTATTTATTTTTTTTTTTTTTTGTTGTTTTATCTTTATTATCATCTTATTATATTTTTTTCTTTTTATAATTTTTATAGGGAAATGGCATTAAAAGATGCTACACAGAAAAATAGCTTTAATCAGTTATGCAAGTTTTTAACCATAAAAGATGATGAACCAATAGTTAGTTTCAAACCAAAATACATATGGAGATATAATATGATACCTTATGGAGAAAACAACCCTGATACGAAAACATTTGCAATTCCTGCTTCAGAAAAACCTTTTAGATCATTTGCTTTAAATTTTACATACAATAACTTATCAGGAAATTGGGGAGATTATATTGATAGAAGAGATAATAAAGGATCATTATTAAGACCTTCAAGATATATGTTTACGGATGTATTAATACCCGCAACCAAATAAGCATTAAAAATAAAATGAAATTAAACTATATATTATGTGACATCCAAATGTTACCTTTTTTTTTCTTTTATTCTATATTATAATATATTAATTTATTATTTTATTTTTTTTTTTATAAATAATAAAAGAAAAAAATAAATAGTTATAACTAAAAAAAAAATATATATATTTTTTTTTTTTTTTTTTAAATTCAAATAAATATGAAAATCAAATAAAATTAAAAAATTAAAAAAAATTACTTTAAAAATTAGAAATGAAAAATGAAATTTGTACACTAAAATAAAATATACACATATATATATATATATATATATATATATATATAATATATATATATTATTTATTTATTTTTATATTTTTATTTTTTTTCTCTTCAATGCCTATACGTTTTATTAAAATGTTAACATACCTTAAAAATATAAGGTAATAGCATTTTTGTGTCTTATATATTTACACTTAAAAATTATTATTATTATTATTATTATTATTATTGTTGTTGTTAAAATTATAAAAATTTCCATTAGGATATTGTTCCATAGGTGCTGTCATATTATACATTTGATTCATATTATTTTGTGAAGACATGGTTTCATTATAATAAGGGGTAGAGTTCATCATATACTGGGGGGAATATGTAACCTGTTGATTATATAAATTATTATAATTATCTTGGCCATTATATTGCATAACATTATTTGGTACATCCATATTTATCATATATGGGTTTTGCATGTCATTATTTATATAATTCATATTGTTACCAAAATTTTGAAATGTATTAATACTATTATTATTAACAACTAATTGAGGATAATTCATATGCTTATTAGATATAGGTTCACATGAATTGTTTTTTAATACATTTTGTTGTGTATAATCATTTTTTAATGTTTTCAAACGCTTGTCATTTGTTTTATTTAACATTATTCCTTGCGAGTTATTTATATTTTCATATATATTTGGATTTTCTTTTCTTTTACATTCTAAATTCATTGAATTTAATACATTTTTAAGAATATCATCAAAATTTTTATTTTTAATTAATAAATATTTTGATATACCTCTATGAACCCACGGTAACTTATAATAATTATCATCATTAATATTAGCTGCCTGTTCATAAATATATGAACTATCATTTAAGTTTTCCACATTTTCAGAAAATTTACTGTTCATAAAATGATCAATAAATTTACATGGATTTTCACAAAAATTTTTATAATGTAATCTTAAACCATTTTTATGCTTAATTTTATTTAATGTTTTTATAATTTTTTCATCTAATTCATTTATTTTATTTTGTAATCCATTTATCAATTCAAATGTTGACATACCCATAGACGATATGTTGTCATTATTTTGTTCTAACAAAAAATCCTTGTAACTTGGATACTCTTTATTTAAATTTTTTTCGTCAATACCTTTTGTTTCTTTTTTTGCATCTGAATTAGTATTATTATCCATTATAATATCATTATTTTTTTGTTCTTCTACTTGTTTTGTTATATTTTTATCAGTGACTTCATTATCATTTTCAACACCTGTTAAAATATTTGGTTCATTTATATTACTTAATGATTTATCTTCCGAATTATCATCCATGTTTTTCTCCTGCATTATATCTTTATCAGTCTCATGAATTTCACTTAGTATTTCATTTTCATTTGAATTTTTATGATCATCACTATTATTATACACTTGCATTTCTTTTTGCATAATTTTATCTTCATGATTGGAACTTATTTCATCTAATTTATTATTCATTAAATATTCCTTTTCATTAATTTTTAAAAGTTCTAATAACTTATTATATTTGTTCGAATCAAGTAAAAATTTTTTATATTCACCATTTTTAAATGATACATATGGTTCAAATGTATCAATAACAATATCATAAATACTTTCCGATTGTTCAGAATTTTCTAAATCAATAACATGCTCTAATACTATTGGTTTCTGAATGAAAATATGTTTTTTCAAAAGTTTAGGTAATTCAGAAAATTCATATTCATCTACCTCTAATATACCTTTTAAAACTTCATCTGTTTTCATAATACTTGAGTCAATTAAATTATTTTCTAAACTATATTCATAAATACATCTTATTATTTCAGGTAAAGTTTCTTCTGAAGATTTCATAAAATCCTTTAATTCAGGAGATAGTTCAAAAAAAGGGATTTTTTGATCTAAAAATAGAAATATTTTCATTGTTTCTTTTGTATTTTCATTTACTATACGCGTAAATGTCAACTTATCACAATCATAATAGTTTTTATTTTTTTTATCATAAATAATTGTTTCAGTATCCCTCATTACTATTATGGTTGAAAAAAAAGAAGTAAATTTCATAGCACTAGTACTATAATAATCAATTTCTTGTTCACTTATTTCAGATATATTATCAACATCACTATATGAATTTTGACTATCCATTTCTTTTGAATTCATTCCATTTTCTTTTATGGAATTATCGGAATTCAATTCATTTTGAATTTTTTTGGAACGTGATAAACATTCTTTTTCAAATAAATCTTTATCATTCTCATCTAAATTTAAAACATAACCATGAATATTAAAAGTAAATGTTGATGGACTAACATAATTATAAATTTTATGAGAATCTTCAAGTTTTATATCTGAAGGAAAACTCACTTCTCTTTGTCCATCTTTATAAATTGTATATATATGAATTCTTAATTTACGTCTTACTTTTCCTGACTTTATTTTAGATGAATAAGCATCATTTATATAATAATTACTCATATTAATACATGAGTTTATTTCATTCTCGTATTTATTTAATATTCCAAGCAAATTATAATGTTTTTCATCAATATCCTTAATGCTTTGTGTTATGGTTGACACAAATAAATTTTTTATTATATCATCCTTTTCATTGCAACTACCAACAAATAAATTTCTTGAACTTCCTCTATCAAATAGTTCCATAAATTCTTATTTTTCTTTTCATTAAATATTAAGATCTATTTATTAGGATATAATATTTTATATCCACATATATATATATAATATATATTTATAATAAAAAAGTATCTCTCTTAAAATTCGCGATAAAAAGAATTAAAAAAAATATTGTATTTTTTTTTTTTTTTTTTAAGAATTTTTAAAATTAATTTATGTTAAATAAATAAATAAATATATATATATATATATATATATATATAATAAAAAAAAAAAAAAAAAAATTATAATAATAATATTATTATAATTTTTTTTCATTATTTTGCTTATTTTAAAATATAATGGAAAAAATGAAAATATAATAAATAAGTAATAATAATAGAATTTGTTCCTGAAAATATGTGATTACATAATTATATATATATTATAAAAATATATATATATTATATTATTATGTATTACTATATTTTATAAGCTTAACGCAAAAATAAAATATATACTATACTATTATAATATAATGAACATATGTATTATTATATTCATATATATATAATAATATATTTTTTATGTACATAGTATTATTTTTAAATTTATATATAAAATTTATTTAAAAAAAATATAATTATGCTTTTCTATATATATATATATATATAAAACTATATATATTTTTATTATATTTTTTTAAAAAATTATGACATTATAAGAAAATGTTTTTTTATCTATTCATTTGAATTTCGAAAAATTAAAATAAAAAAAAATGTATATATCTAATATATGTACATTTTTTTCATTTATTTTAAATAATTTTTTTGTGTACTTTTTTAAGTAATTCTTATGTTTTTCCTTGTACATAATATATATGGTATTATAAACTTACAATAATATATAGGTGGTTATAATTATGTAGCATTTTTCATAATTTAAAAAAAAAGAAAATTTGCATTATTCTATAAGTCAAAATTTCCAATTTTAAAACAACAAACGAACCCTTGAAGATAAAAATTTAAATGAAATGATGTGGAGTTCACATTTATTATAAATTTTTTTGTTTTCTTTAATAAATATAATTATTATTTAATGTTTGAGAATAGTAACGTTTTATAATTTATATTATATTGAATAACAATATATAGAATCATAATATGAATAATAGATTATATAAAATTTTATTATAAACAAAAATATAACTGAAAGCACAATTATTGTCAAAAATTTTGTCCAAAGACACATAATATAAAAATAATAATTCCACACCTATAACCATATAATTGTATTCATATGAAATAAGTAAAATTTCATTCAATTTTGTGTTTTTATTTTTTTTTTATTATTATATTGTTTTTAAATTTTTTGCAATTACAAATTTTTTTATATTACTATTAAAATACGATACTACGTATTATTTTTCATGGTATTATTATTATAAAAATTAGAAGTAAAAATGTAGATGACATATAAAAAGATTATTTATAAGTTATTCTTTTAAATATGATTAGTTAAAATTACACATATGTATATATTACATATAAATAGATGTATATATATATATATCTTTTTATTGACAAGGTTTAGAAAATTTTATTAATAAATTAAAAATATAAAGTTTAAGTTTTTCCATTAGAATCAGTGTTACATATTTTATAATAAAATTGTGAAAATAATGTATTTTCAAATGTTTTTATAAATTATATTTTTTAATAGAAGTATATTGTCCTAGAAATACAAAATATTTTAATTATGTTAATAAGATTATATATTTCATCGAATCTATATAAATTTATTATTTTAAGTTACTATGATATTTTTTATTATTCAATTATTTAAAAAAAAAAAAAAAAAGGTAAATGTGAAATCCTGTAACAAACACTGTTTATAAATATGTTTTATCCTATGACATTTAAATATATATGGTAATATATATATTTTTTTAATAAGTTATATATTTTAAATTCTATAATATAAAGTTAAAATAATACTTCTTATAATTAAATATTTTTTAATTTATTATGAAATCTAAATATATACAATTTAACAAAAAAAAATTTATACACAACCCGTGCTAATGACATAAATAAGACAGAAAAAAAAAATTTTTTTTTGTTCATCCTTATATAATTATAACTGAATAAGTCTATATAAGAATAATTATTTTTATTTTTAATTAGGAGTTTTAAGGATATTTAACATAATATTATATTATATTATATTATATTTTATTTTATTTAGTTTTAAATAATAATATATAATTATTAACACCTTTTAGAATCAAATAATGTTCATGATTTTCTGGGCCTCCTCTACATCAATTATAAAGATATCTTTTTAATATTTTAATATAACATTTGATAATTAAATGTAAACAAAAGGTACAACTTCGTATTTTCTAAAATTCGAAAAATATTTTATATTATTCTTTTTTTTTTTTTTTTATGACTAATTCATTGTGTGTGCTCTAAGTGTATAATCAGTTGTGTTATTTTTAATATTTTAAAAGTATTATATTATTAAACGACATACAAAGAAAAAAATTGATAAATAAATATATACATGCTATATTCTAAGTAGTTTTTTATTCACTTTTTTCAATTTTGTAAAAATAAACATATTTCATTAAAGATTACATACGATTCTATATATTATTTTTAAAAATAAATGAGGCTTACAATCATATATTTTTGAACTTATCTGTTATTAAAAACAAAAAATATTGTCTTTCAATTTTTTAACTGGCATATGTATATATATATATATATATATATATTTCAATAAAATAACATGAAATGTATAATGGAACATGTATTTTATTTTTATTTATTATATATATCATTTAATTTGTTATATTTATTGAATAAATATAGATGAAAGATTCATATATATACTAATATAACATCATTTGAAATATTTTATTTTTATAGAATACACAAAAAAACTATGATACATAACATGAATAGATACGTAAAATAATAATTTTTATAAAAATATTTATTAAAATTTATTATTCATAAGTTTAACTTTTTTATTTATATCATATATAATAAAACATGATGTAAATTTTATATAAATAAGATTGTCTTATTATGTTTTCAAAAACACCACACTTTATACTTAGAAACAATATATTTTTTATTATATAGGTAGTATATTTTCATTAACATATTTTTCTTAATTTTTGATCATTATGTTTTCTTTTTTTCTAATGATTATCTTAAAGATATATAATAAGAAAATTTCTAAAAATGGTTTAAATTACATAATTTACGAATACCATGAAAATATTTTTTTTCACATTCTATACAAAATAATAAAATAATATATAAGTTTCAAAATTACATTTTTCAAAGTTCACATTAATTTCTTTATGTAATCTTCTTTTCACATAAGATATAAGATAGAAAAAAATAATGCACATAATTATAGAATTATTTTCTATAATTTAAAAACAACGATAACTTTTTTTTTCTTGTTTTTTAAATACGTTATGTTAATGTATAATTTTTCTCTATTATATTATCCAATCAAAAGAAATAAAATTAAAAATAAAATATTTATTTAAATAAATCGTTCCTTCTTATAGTGTATATGAAACATATTTCTTTATGTCTGAAAACACAATTTTTTTTGTACTTCAGGTTATATATAAATTTTCCAACAGAACCGTTTACTTCACAGGAAATCATATTATAAAAAATATATGAATATTGTATATATTGTTAATGCTATGTTAATTAAAACATATTTATATATTTCATAATGTTCATGTTTAATTAATATGTATTATACTGGATATACTAAAAAAAAAAAAGCTAAAAATTGAAATATTATATTGATCATATGAAATTCCTAAAAAGAACACTTAGCATTTATGATATGAAAAGTTTCTATTCTACTAATCAATAAATTATATAAATCATTTATATAATACAAAAAAAAAAAAAAAAAATACATCATAATATATATTTATTACATATATGTATATATATCTATAATTTATATATATTCATAAAAGGAAACTTTAATTAATAGGGAAAAATATTTTTACAGAGGTCAGTTGCATAATCAATATTAATTCTTTTAGACAAAAAAAAAAAAAGAATAATATATTTCTAATGAATTAATATGAAAGATACTTATTATTTTGTTAAATAACAAGAAAAGAAAACGAATTTTCTTTTAATATATAAAACCTTATTATTTCACAAAAAATACATTAATGTAAAAAAAAATGCAGTATATAAAGTTCTTATAAAAATGATTACTATTTAGTAATATATTAAAATTAAATTTTAAATATATATAATACTATTATATTAAGTTTTTTTTTATTCTGAAATAAATACTTAAAAATATACATTAGTGCTATTATAAAGATTATAAATATATATGTTCAAAGAATACATAAAATATACAATTATATATGGAAATACATTAAAAGAATTTTATAAATATTATATATTTATTTTAATTTATAAGAAATAAATATGTTGTAATAATATATATATAATATATAAGAATCATATTATATTACACATTTTATAAATAATTAAAATTAAATGTAATTCTTTATATATTTTTAAAACAGTAAGTAAAATAATATAAAAATTTAATATTAATTAATAAAATAAATAAATATTATATAAATAATTAAATTAAATAAAATTAAATATAATATTAATATAATATTAATATAATATAATATAATTTAATTTTAATATTTAATTATAATTAAATTAAATATAATAAAAATAATAAATAAATAAATAAATAAAGTAATAAATAATTATACTTCAATTAAATATAATATTAAATTATTTAATTATAATTAAATTAAATTAAATATAATATAATATTAAATTAAATAATTATAATTAAATTAAAAATAATAATAATAAATAAATATATAATTATTTCAATTAAATAAAATTAAACATAATAATATTAATATAATTTAATTTTAATATTTAATTAATTATAATTAAATTATATATAATAATAAATAAAATTAAATAATATATAACAAATTAAATAATAAATATTTAAATAATATAAAATTATATAAATTAAAATAATAAAATAATAATTAAAATAATAAAATAAATAAATTAAAATAATATTAAATATATAATAAATAATTATGATTAAATTAAATATATTAATAAAATTAAAATAACAATATAATTATAAAAATTATATATAATAATTAATTTATTAA
>NC_041698.1:387374-407374 GCF_900097015.1 Plasmodium sp. gorilla clade G2
TTATATATTTAATATATATTTTTTTTTAATTTATTTATTATAATTAGTTAAATTATATAATTTATTTTTTATATTAATTATTTATATAATTAATTAATTAATTTATTTATTATATTAATTATTTATATAATTAATTAATTTATTTTATTATATATTTAATATATATTTTTTTCATTAAATTAATTAATAATTAAATATATATTTTTAAATTTAAATTTATTTATTTAATATATATTATTTTTTAATTGGTTCATATTATTAATTTAATTAATATTTTAATTAAAATATTTAATATATTAATTATATATTATATTTTTATAAATTAAATATTAAATTTATTATTTTACTTTAAAATAAATATTAATTAAATATATATTTTTAATTATTTTTTAATTTATATAATATAATTTTTATAATATTATATCTGATAATGAATTAATATATATTAATTAATACTAATATTTTATATATTTTAATTTAATATATAATTATAATAAACCTTTTTATTTAAAAAAAATATATACTTTTCATTTTTTCTATTATTTAAGAGAATTTAATATTATTATTTTTTTTTATATTTTATTTCTATTATTAATTTAATATAAGTGTATAAGACATTTTAATATTTTTATTTTAAGTTATAATTATAAATATATGATAAATCATTATAATTTTTAAATGTGTAACATTGTTTATATGGGAATTATTGTCTTATGTTTTTTACTTTATATTTGTAAACACAGTTTACAATATTATAAAAAAACCTAATAAATGGTAAATACTTATAATTGAATATATTATATATTTTATAGAATTCTTTTTTTTTTTTTGTGCCTCATCGAAAAATAAGAAACAATGAGTAACTTATGTGTTATCAAATTTACTGAAGAGATATATTTATCTGTTATCATTCCCCTAATGTTAAAGAAATTTTAAATATTAAATAGAAAATAAAAACTTAAAAGGAAAATATGAATATTCAACAGGTATAATATATACCTGTAGACTTATTCTTATTGAATATAATTCTATAAATTTATAACTATATTGGTATTATCTCCGTGCTTGTATATAAAAATAAAGCATTAATTCTGAACTTAATGAGAACATATAAATATATATTTTAACATTATTGTAATGATATAATGAAAAAATATAAGTAAAAATGTAAGAGAATTATACCAATCATTAAGAAAATCATATACATATAACAAGTATTATTGTGATATTATTTTTTAAATTTTATGCAAAAAGAATTGTCACTAAATAAATCATATTTAATAGTTTTTCAAGAATAAAAAATATTGATAAAATATACTTTTATCATATATATATATATATTATATAATTATTCTATAGTTACATATCCATTAAACATAAATTTATGTTATATATTTTTTTTTCCTTTCCATTTTTTCCCAATAAAATATAGATCATAATGAACATTATAACAAAGATAAACGTATCATTTATTCTTTTCTACTTATTGTAGTTAAGTTACTTTATGAAAATATATAGTTGTAATTATATAAACATTTAACAATATCATATATGAGTTCGATGAAAAATACGTTTATTGAATGGGGGTATATTTAAAAATAAAATGCTATAAAAATATATACAAAACAATTTAGAAAAATATTATAATAATAATAATCTTTAATTGTATATACAAAAAAGGCTACAATAACATATGAATTGGGGTTTTAAACAAAAATAAAAGTTAAAAAATTATTCTGAAAAATGACAAAAATGAAAATAAATGTCTAATCACATGTAATAAGAAAAATTATATATAGATATATATATATATAACACAATGTTATGTTAGAAGAAAAAAAAAGAAAAAAAGAATTTTTTTTCCTTGTAAAATAAGCATATTTACTTGAATTAAATAATATGTTTTTACTTTTTGCAAATAGGAAACTTAATATATAATAGAATGAATATTTATTTTCTTTCGGTTCATTGCTTTTCCATACATTTTATATTAATCACAACAATATTTTATTATTTAATGTTTAGAAAAATTGGAAAAACGATTTTTAAGTTTATAGATTATAAAAAAACATTATAAACATTTCTAATGTTTATGTTCTTGGTTTTCATAAGTTCATATATACACAGTTTAATAATAAATAAATTAATATTTATTTTGATTATTTTTAAAACAGACATGATTAATAACATCAGAAAACAAAATATGAACAGGATATTATTTATTAAATGTAAAATTTACGTTTTCATATTTGTCAGTGTTTCCAAATATTGGTAGTGTTTCGTTTGTGTGTAAATTGTGTGATATGTTTTTTGGTATACATCTATGTATTATAGTGGCAAAATCTTTAAATTTACCATTATTGTCCATTTCATGATATTTAATTAGATTATTTAATTCTTGCGTTATTGATATGTTCAATTTATTTAGGCATAAATAAAAATCATATTCTGAAATTTTATTGGCAATATAATTTTTTATTAAATTCTTTATTGTAGTGTTAAAAAATTTTTTAGTTATAATTTCCTCTTTATTTATATTTAAATTTTCTTTCCCCATTAAATATTTCGAAATAGTATCTACGTTTCCTATTAAATTTTGTACATTTATTATATTTGGTTCTTCCCATGCTATAGGATTTCTGTTAAGTTCTTGGTAGCATTGTGCACCTTCTTGAACATTTAATCTTTTCCATTTTTCATCTTTTATTTTATTTATAAAAGTGTTTCTGTTTTTTCTATTTTTGCTATCGTTAATATATAATGCTTTCATTACATTTGCAAAACTTAATGATCTACTTGGACCATATAAATACAAGGATCTTTCAAATTCTGGAGTGATATCAATATTTTCCTTCATTAATTTCCCCTTGAATTCTTCATCTTTTAATAAACATTTATCCCATTGAGAATATAACTTTCTTATTATTTCATTCTTTTCTTCAATATATTTATCAATATCTTCATATTTATCTTGAATATATATAAATTTAGGGTTCATTGACTCAGTTACATTTTCAGAATTATTTCTAATCGTTTTTATAGGATCATGAATAAGCAATAACTTTTTATAATTTACAAAACCATCTTCAGTTACTAAGCAGTGTTTCATTAAATAATCCATAGTGGGACTATCATATTCAATTTGAAGTAAATCCATGACTTCAACAAATGATTTATATAATATTAATCCATTTTTATTTTTATCTCTTTTCTTTAATTCGTAACATATATTTTTTATTAGTTCAAAATTATCAGTTCCTATATTGTAATTATATGCATTATCTGTATTTTCCATTATTTCAAAGTAAAAGAGTAAATATTTGTTTTCTTAATAATTATACAGGAACTTTTTTGATAAAATAAAATGAATGAATTTGAAATTATGTAAATATATTTATTTTTTCATTAATGTTATGTTATAAAAATGTGTTACATACTATGTTTTCTTTTACAAGTTTCTTTTAAAAGGAAAAAAAAAGAAATATAATATATATATATATATATATATTTGTGTTTTTTTTTTTTTTTTTGTCTATTTACGTTTTAACAGAACAAAACAAAATGTAAGAATGATATAAGTTATGAATTTTTTAAATATCAAATATTATTTGAATATTTATATATATATGTACATATTGGTTAATGAAACAAAAACAATAAAGATATATATAATTTTCCAATGTTCATATTTAAATTAAAAAGTAGGAATGGGATATATTTTTTTTGTAATAGAAATAACAAACTGTATGAAAAAAAAAACCGAAACAAAAATGAAAAGAACTTTTAATGAATAAGAAATTTTATAAACATTACGAAATAGAATATATAGGTTTTACAAATTCTTTACAATATATTTTTTTAAGGAGCTATATGTTAAGAAAATTATTTTTATGATACACATATATATTAATGTGCATAATATCAATTAATCTATATAAAAAAACTTATATATTTTTTTTTGCACACTTTAAAAAAATATATTATAATTAATATTAAAATTATATGTTCTGGATTATAATTAAAATTTTTTTTTTTTTTATTTTGTTAATGTTATCAAATAATTTCATACTAATATATATATATATATATAATATATTAGTTTATTTTAATTTTTCATTATTTTATAATATGGTTCTCAAAAGAAATGATGCAACAAAAAATTCTATAAAGCATAATATTATATTTACGTATATTTATATACATAAAAAAAAAAAATATATTAAATGTCTTTTTGAGTTTATTTTTAACTTTTTTATAGTTGACATAATAAAAAAAAAAAAAAAATACATATATATATATATATATATATATGTATAGAAACATTTTTTAAAATATTTTTAAACATAGAAAAAGGTTATATATATATATATATATATATAATATATTGTCAACATTATCTATAATTGTCTATTTTCTTTTTGTAAACAAATAATTAGAAAAAAAAAAAAAAATAATAAAATAAATAAAAGAATACAAGAAAAAGAACATGAAATATAAATATACATTTTATTTTTTATTTAGTTGATACTGATCTTTTTATATTTTTTTCTGTTTTTGATTCAATGTTTCGTATAACATAATTAATACTTTTTTTTTCTAAAGAATGTAATTTGTATATAAAATAACTGTTTAAAAATGAAAAGGCTGAAAAGAAATAAAGGAGAACAATATTTGATATAGTTATATTTTTCAAAACATCATTGGATTGCAATGTTTTAAACCCAGATATATCTTGTAAAATAGCTATATTTAAAAAAATAGCTATACATATATCAATAAAACCATTTAATAAATAACCGTGATAATTAGCATCTAAGAGTGAAAACAAAGTACATGACATTGATATTATTTGAATCAAATATACATTGTTATTACCAAATAAGATATATGTAATTAAATAAATTAGTTGTAATCCTATAAATCCAATATAAAGTTCTCTCATTATCCTTAATATTTTTCTAACATTTAAAATATTTTTACTATTTACAACTTTTAATAAGCTATCTTTATTTCTCTTTTCTTGGTCTATTGTAAACATTTTATTTTCATTTTTACTTTTAAAAATATCATAAGATATATTTAATTTTTCATTAATTGAAGAATCAGAATCGGTTGTAGTTATATCTGACTTAGTGTATAACTTCTTAGTATGTTGTTTGTCATAGGATTTTTTCTTTTTAATTTTATACGTTTGATCATTTAAAGAATGATTGATGTTTTCATTTTGAGAAGGTTTTTTTTCATATATATTTTCATGGTTACTATTTTGATTGAATTCATTTTTGTTTTCATTTAACTTTTCATTATTTTTTTCCTTAATTTCATCGCTGATAATCGATTTAGAATCCAAGGAATAACTTCTGTCATTTTTTTTTTTCTTCTTCTTTTTGTCTTGCATTAATGTAATGGATCTTTGTCTAAAATGTTCTTCATCTATATAATAATCGTCAAATGCATTTGTGACTTTATGATTCTTTTCATTTGTTTTTATAACATTGTTATTATTATTATTGTTATTATTATTATTATGTTGTTGTTTTTGTTTCATGTTTTGTGTTTCCTTTTCATTTTTCCCTTTTTCTTTTTGATTTTCAGATGTGTAAACCTTATCTTTATAATTATTATTATATTCATTGGAACTATTTATACTTTCAAATGTATTATTATGATCATAATTTGAATTATTATTGTCATTTCTAATTGTGTCATCGTTTATATGATATTGTTTTGGTTTTTTCGTATCTTTTTGTGTTTCATGATTTTTTTGTTCTGTTTTTATTAAATTATTAGTTTGTTGTATTACAGATATATCATTAGAAGAAGATTCTTCAAAAGAATTGTTTGAAATGTTTGTGTTGATTACACTGCTTTTAATTTTACTTCCTTCAGAAGTAGTACTTTTTTTATGTTCTAAGCTTTTACTAAAATAAATTTGTTCTTCATTTTTTTCTACTACATTGTCTTCTTGAATTGATAACTTTTTTAGTGTTTTTTCATATATATCATAAATTGTATTTTTTCTCTCAATTTTATTATGAGAATTGTATCTCTTTATTTTTTCTTTTGATTCGATATCATTTGATACGGGTTCAGGTCTTTTTTTGTCATGTTCATAATCTAGAATTAATGAGGTAATATATGGAAAAATTGGAGTATCATAAAAATTTATATTTTTATCATATTCATCATCTTCAATATTTTGTTTCTTTAAATATGTTGTATTATTTTTATTGTTACTTAAACTTCTTACATATTTTATATTATTTTTTTCAGATTCTTTCTTAACATTTCTTGTATCATTATCCTTTTTTGTTTTTATTTGGGGTTTTAGATTTCTTTTAGAATTATTATTCCGTTTATCATCCTGTGTGTCTTTCTTTTTTATTTCATGTAAAACTTTGTTAAAATCGTTGCTATTATTAATATTAACACTCAAGGTATCGCTCTGAATATTGTTATTTTTATTTGTATTTTTCATCTTTCAAATTTATCAACAAAAAATAAAATAAAAAAAAATAAAAATAAAATAAAATAAAAATAAAAAAGGATACACAAAAAGGAGAATATATATATATATATATATATAATTAGTAATTTTAAAAAACCTTAGACAATATATATATATATATATATATATTTAATGAAAATAACAAAATACAAAAGAATAAAAGATTACAATATAATATATATATTTATATATATATGAACAATAAAAAATTACAATGTAATACAAAACAAAAATATGTAACAAATTAATAATAAATATAAAATACAAATATTGATAAAAAGTTATTCTTTTTTATTTTTTCTTTATTTTGTATATCCAAATATATAATGATATGTATTTTTTTATATTTGCCTCATTTTAAAATATTCCAAAAAAAAAAAAAAAAAAAAAAATTACGAATTATAGTTGCTTTAATAGTTGTATTAGTATTTTCCATTTGCAACAATTAGAATTAATTTATATATATATATATATATATATTTGTGTATTTTGTGCGCACACACATGCAAAAAGAAATATAATGAAATAAATAAAAAATATAAAATATGTACCAAAAATTTAAAGATAATAATACAAGTTTAAAATTATTGTAATATATATATATATGATAATATAATTATCATAAGATAAAAAAAATTATATTTTATTTATTTTTAATTTTATTTATGTTATATATATATATATATATATATATATATATATATATTTTAATTGAATAATTTTGAATATGTTATAAAAATATACAATAGTATGTTCGATAAATATTTCCATAGAGTATGTTTTAATAAAAATAACCATATATTTATTATTATATAAATAATAACAGGTCGTGACATATGTAAAACGTATAGATATTTAACATTTTGCATTTACTTATTATATTTGTATAAGCAAACAAACATACATTCACGGTTACATAATAAAGAGTTTTTATTTACATTAAGTGGCTATTCATTATATATATATATATATATATTTTTGTAGGTTATAAAGAAAATTAAAATTAATTTCCTTAATTAAAGCAAAATAAAGAACTCTTTTTTTCTTTTCCTTTTTTTTTATACATTGTTATATTTAAAAATTATAAAAAGGTAATTATAAATGTAAAAAAAATTCAGTTTCTCTTATGTTCAATAGGTATGTATGTATACTACTTTTTTTTAATAATAATAAAAAAAAAAAAAAAAAAAAAAAAAAAGTGAATATAAAAAAAAGGTGTAAACAAAAACTATTATAATACAATGTTTTTCTTATCAGTATCCATTTACTATATAAATATTTTCATTATTCATACATTTTATTACATTGGTTATAATTAAAAATGAACACATGAACAACAGTCATAATAAGTTTATAATCCCAATTTAGTTCTTCTCCAGTGTCTTCTTTTTGTATTATATCTAATAAAAAAATATAAAGTAAAAAATAAATATATGAGTTTAAGAATTCAACACATCAAAAAATAAAATAATATATACATATAAACAAATCAATGTTATATTTATCACAACATAAAGTTATTTTAAATATTACATAAAATAAAAAGTACTCGTATTTTTATAATTTTCTTTTTATTCATAGCATATCATGTATTCAATCACATAAATATATATATATATATTTTTTTTTGTTTCCATGTTACCTTATTTTTGTATCTTTCTTTAATCTATACCAATGAGGTACAGGCCTATTTTGCCTTCTGCATTTTCCAAGTCTTTGTTTTAATTTAAAACGTTTAATTGATCCCTTCAAAAAAAAAAAAAAAAAAAAAAAATTAATTCATAAATATAAACATAATCAAGGAAAATATTTCAAGAAATGTATATTCATATATATATGTTAACTAAAATATTAAACTGGCGTATAGTATATATTTCTTTTGTGTTTCTTATTTTTATTAATCTATTCGTTATATATATATATATATATATATTTATTTATTTATTTTCATTTTATAATAACGCTGATTTATATATATAAATTATATATTTGTAATTTTTTTTATTTCTTTTTGTTCTTTTTTATTACCATTTTTAATATATAAAGATAATAATAAATAAAGTAAATTCAAATAAAATTATGAGGTTTAATTAAGATGTTAAAAATTGAAAAAACAAATTTAAAAATATATTCTTGAAAATGAATTTTCAAAATAAAATTAAATAACACTTTTTATTTTTATTTATTTTTTTCTATTATTTTTTTTAATTGAAAAAAAAAAAAAAAAAATTATATAAATTTATATAATATTATTTCTTATATAATAAATATATTATAATATATTAAATTTTTATTCATAATAGAAAATGTATATATAAAATAATCATGTAATATGTAATATATAAATATAGGGAAAAAAAATATATATATTATAATATTATTATATATATATATATACAAAAAGAGGAAAAAGAAGTAATAAAAAAAAAGCATATTTTATATAATATTTATAAATGTATATATTATAATTATATATGTATAAATATTTAAATGCCTATTATATAATATGTAAGGTATATAAAATAAACCCCTACGACTCTAGCATTATTTTATTATAGCTTCATAAAAAAATATACAATTTTTATTTCATATTTATATGGGCTAAACAACAATACATACATATTATATATATATAATATATATATAATATTATTATTTTTATGCCATGAAAAAAAAATATATAATATTATATATAATATAAAGAAAATAAAAAATATATAAACCTTTTATTTTATTATTATAAAAAGAATATATTTTTTTTATAAGTATATATATATATATATTTGTTTTCCTCTTTTATTTATATATAAAAAATATCTTAAATATTTTCAATTTTCTTTTATATTAAAAAAGCGAAAATTCTACAAAGAAAAAAAAAAATACGAAAAAAACGGAATTGAAAAGAAAAAATTATACAACTATATATAATATATTATATATATGTAATAATTTTATTTAAAAAATCCCACCACCAAAAAAAAAAAAACAAAAAAAAAAACACATATTTAATGATGATACTTTTTTTAAAGAAAACATTTAAAAAACAACAAACTTTATGGAATTATGCGTATTATATATGTTCAATATATTTTATCGTTTTTTTATGAAAACGTATATTTCCATGCTTAATAGAAATATCCAATGTTGTAAACATAAAAATTTTTTTTTTAAGCATTATATATATATATATATATATATATATTTAATAATTTTTGAAAAATAGTAATGATTTTATTAACCCTACACATAATAACATTTTGTTTAATATAAATGTTAAATATTTTTTAAGATTTTGTAAGGTGTTTTTAAATCATATTAAAAGTGTATGTATATTCACATACATACATATATTATATATATATATATATATATAATTGATCAATAAAAAAAAAAAAAAAAAAAAAAAAATACTATATATATATATATATATATATATATATATATAATAAGACCCTTTTTTTTAATTTTTGTTTTATATTAATTTGCTGTATAAAAATATATTTATAAATAGTACTTAGGAAAAAAGAATTTATTTTGATTAAATTAGAAAGTCTATAAAGCTGTCAAAAAAAGTATCATAATCATTGCAATGTGCTCTTATATAAAACTTGCAAGATTTATCAGCATTGTTCGGTGCGCGCTAAAAAATAAAATAAAATAAAAAAATATATATTTTTTTAACACATAAATTATATAAATGTATAATATTTACATATATTATATATATATATATATATTTATTTACCATTATGTTTTTGTAAAATTCCAAATAGCTGTTAAATTCATTCTTAACACGAAGAGAAAAACAAAAATATTCGCAAATAAAAGAATCTAATAATCTTTAAAAAAAAAAAAAAATAAAATAATAAAATGACATAAATGTTCAATGCATAATATATAATACACATATATATATATATATATATATATATATATATGTTGTGTTATTAAATTTTTTTGTAAACTTACTCATATTCATCCGCTTTAAATGCATTTTCAATGGATGAACTAGCTAACGATGTGGTTGTTAACGTAATATCAAAAGTTGAATTAATTATTTTTTCGATTATTTTTTTTTTATCATTAGCTAACAAACAATGGTCCAATCTTACAATACTGTATAAATTAAAAAAAATTATATGCACATAAATTATTAAAATCGTATCAAATGAATAAAATATATATATATATATTTATTTATTTATTCTTTTATATTTAATTTCATTTAAGACAAATACGTACCTGTTAACATTTCCTATAGTATTATTTTTATCTTTAACTTCATACTCAAGTGTAATTAATTTGGATCTATTAGCTATTTATAAAAAAAAAAAAAAAATACATACATATATATATATATATATATTTATATTTATATTGAATAAACGAAACAAATGTTTCATTCATTTTTATACACATTTTTCAACTTAAAACTTTGTAAGAATATTATTTTTGAAACTTACTATTATGAACGAAAGTTTTATGAACAATTATTCTTCTCTCAAAATTGTCTATTTTAAAATAATTTATGTTTGACATGTTATTTTTCCTTACTATTGTTTCTTTTAACATTTGTACATAGTTGGAATTATTTATTTGTTTGTAGATATTAAAAATGATTTTTTCATTTTGATCATTCATTTTAAATGTAGCTTGTGCATTTTGTATTATTCTTTTTATTTCATCTTTGAAATTAATATTTATTAAATTACCCAAAATATTATATTTCATTTGGTTTTTTAATATTTCATTCTTATCCATATGTACATGTTTATTATCTCTAAATGATCCAATTAATATAGCGCTTTCTTCATTAAATTCTTCACCTATATTAGAATTTGAAGTAAATGAACTATAGACACAATCAGCACAATCTGTTGAGGAGATTCCATGTTTTAATTTTTCTTCTACTTGATTATTATTCACATTAGAAGAATCAAAATTATTGTTACTATTAATATTATCATTACTCTTATGGATTTTATAACTTTCTACATTATCATAATTACTATTCATACTGTTAATATTATCATTATGGATATTTGTTTCTATTCTATTTTTTGTTCTTTCATTTAAATAAATATCAAATGCTCGATTCTTAATCTGGTAAACATTTTCATTACTATCTTTTGTATTCTTTGATACTAATAAGATATTATTTTTTTTATGTTCAAAATTTTCATTATATGAAATAACGTTTCCATCTCTATTATTATGATTCACATTTTCAAAGGAATCATAAGGATATTCATTCTCCATTATTTCTACAATAGATTTATTTATGACACTATTGTTATTAATATTAATTACTTTGTTCATATCATTTAAATGAGAATCATTTATATCCCAACAATTATTATTATTATTATTATTATTATTATTATTATAGTTATTATAATCCATATTTTGTTCGACTACATTCGCATTGCTGTCAGTACTATTTTTGTATTCACTACTTTGGTTATCTGTCGAGAAAGTTACATTGTAAGTATATTCTTCGCTCTTATTAATTTCACTAAAAATTTTATTATTGTTATACTGATCTTTATTTAATTGTATATTATCATTCTCTACATTTGAAATATCATCAAGCTTATTGATTTTTTTTTGTTCATCTTCGGAAATAGTTCCTTGAACATTGCTTGAATTGTCAAGAGTATTATTATGTTCATACTTTATATCAGTATTCATATCTGTATTCATATCTGTACTAATGTCTGTATTTATATTTATGTTCATATCTTGATTCACAGGTTTATTCAAATTTTCATTCTGTGAATTAACTTTGTTTATATTATTTGGACGACCAAATATTTCATCAACATGTGTGTATATATTTTCCTTATTCATTGTTGAAACATTTTCATGCGTTTCCTGACTTTTATTAATCACATTATTATTTTCTAGATTACTATTTACCATATGCCTATTATGTAATAGTTGGTTATCATTATGTACGTTATTCATTTGTGTTTGTATTTCTATATTATTTGGATATAATGATAACGCATCTTGTTTCATAGATACATTACTATTATTTAATTTATCATTATCATGCATAACATTCTTCATATAAACCAACATGCCTTCTAAATTATTCTTTTCAAATTTTTCTTCATTCAACGCATTTTTTGTGTTACTCATGGTTTTACATTTATTCGTGATGATGGTTTGTTCGTTCAATTGGTTATCATGAATATTATTAATATTATTATTATTAATATTATTATTATTAATATTAATATTATTATTATTAATATTATTATTATTAATATTAATATTATTATTATTAATATTATTATTAGTAGTAGTTGCTGTTGCTGTTGCGTTCATATTATTATTATTATTTGGGGTGATTATGTTATTATTCATTTGCTTATTATCATTTATATATTTCTGATTCATGTTATACATATTATTAACATTTTCACTATTATCTTTTAATCCATCAGAATATATATTATTCATTTGAGATATATTATTATTAGCACTTATGCTAGAAGAACAAGTAGCATTATTGGTCATGTTAATATTATTATTCATGATATTTTTATTTAAAACGTTTGAAGAATTATCATTAGTAATATAATTATTATTTAGTTGTTCATTAACATTAGGTTGTGATAAATTTTTATTTTTTGGTTTTCTTCCCTTTTGGCTTTTAAGTGTTTTTGTATTTTTTAATAATAAATCATTATTTGATGATTCTGAAGATGCATTATCTTTTTTCTTTTTTCTTGGTCGTTTTGTACTACCTAAAAGATTTACAACATTAGGAGATTCATTTGATTTATTTTCTTGTTTTTTTCTCTTTTGTGTGACTTTTTTTAAATTATTTTTTATATCATCATTATTTTGAATCATATGTAAATTGTATATATCTTCATTTGGCATATTCGCATTAGTTTTATAATCTACATAAGGATTTCCATTCATATTTAAATCATTCATTAAATTCGTATTATTTAAAGATAAGGAATTTCTATTTAATACCATATTATTATTTATATTATTGTTCATATTAACATTTCCTTTCATGTTCATAATATTCATATATGGATTTATTAAATTTCTATTTGATGCATACATCATATTATTATTATTATTAATATTATTATTATTATTGTTGTTGTTATTTTCTAATTGTTCTTTGTTCTCTATATTATTTATAATACCAATATTTTCGTTACCATAAGAATCATACATGTTATTACTTTGAGCATTCATATTTAAAGATGATTGATCTACGTTGTTCATATTATTCATTAAAACATTGAAATTTTTATTTATATTAATTAAATTTTTTAAATTTACACATGAAGAAGATGATAAATTATTATTTGAAGATGCATGATCTATAGTTTTGTTATAATTACTATTATATTTATTATTATTATTATTATTATTAATAATACGATCATGAGGTGTATTATTGTATGGACTATTTGTGTTTTCCTTATTATTTGCATTAAGAATTTTGGGGTCATTTACTAAAGAATAATTATTTTTAACATATTCATTATAATTATTCCCTTTACTTAAATTATTTAGTATTTCATGATCTTTTGAATGATTGTCATTTCTTAAAAGTCCACCAACAAAATTATTCCCTGCTATATTATTATTACTGTTCATATTATTATTACTGTTCATGTTATTGTTAATCATATTATTATTATTTTGCATATTATTGTTAATCATATTATTATTATTATTGTTCATATTACTGTTAATCATATTATTATTATTATTATTGCTCATGTTATTGTTATTTGTATTATTATTTTTGCACTGATTGATTATATCACGACTTACATAATTTAAAGAAGCATAATTTGATGACATATTATTACATACCTTTTTAATATCTTGTGTAACTGTGTTTTGTTCATCTTTCAAATACATAACATCTCTATGTATATTGAAATTACTCATTCTCTTTACATCACTATTATTATTAATATTATGATTAATAAAATTAATGTTTGAATTAATATCTGTTGATTTTAAATTATTTATATTTTGTGTTCTTGTTAATTTTTTTCTATTCATTATATGTGTTTCATTACTACAATTTTTGTTAGATGTTATAGTATTTTTTGTAAACATTTGATTTAAATGAATACTATTATTATTTTTTGAATTTATCATAGAATTCATAAATGTATCATTTATGTTTGTACTTTTTTCAGAATGTGAAGATGTATATTCATTTCGATCATAATTAATTGGTAATGCATTTCCGTTATATGAATTTATAATATCTCCATTTTTATTTATATCTTCTGATATTATATTTTTATTCATATTATTATTCAAAGGAACCAATGAATTATTAAGATTTTTTGGGGAACCCATAAATGTTATATTGTTATTAACATTCTTATTATTTAATAAATCATATTTTATATTAGTTACATCTTCTTTATCATATGCAAAATTAGTATTATTATTATTATTATTACTACTACTACTAATACTAATGCTATTATTTTTATTTAATAAAATACTTGAGCGAATATTATTTTGTACTATTACATTAGAATTATTCATTCTGTTCTGTATATTTTTATTGAACATATTATTATAATTTATATTCCCTCCACTTTTATTATTATTGAAGTCATTCATCACTTTCTTATCTATATGGTTATATGGATGACTTGTTTCTAAATTCGATGTTTTGTTTTCATTTATCATATTTTTATTTACAACACAATCATTACTTACAACCATACCACCAGTATTATTATTACTGTAAACATTTTGAACCTTTGCTATATTTAAATTATTAGTTTGTGTGTTTTCATTTCTTTTCATCATATCATAATGAGAATTAAGCATTAGATTCTTATTATCATTATTGTAGTTTCTATTATTACTTTGGACATTGTTATAAGCAACCATAACGTTACTATTGATATTATTGATATTATTCATATTATTATTATTGATATTATTCATACTAATATTATTTATATGAACGTGGTTTCCATTATTTTGCATGTTTACTGTATGACTACTAGTCATATATTTTTTTCTATTTTGTGTTTCATTATTTAAATGATTAAGGAAATTATTATTTGCAGAATTTTTATTAGAGTTATCTGCATTATTATCGTAAGGATAAACATTGTTATTATTATTATTATTATTATTATTATTAATATTATTATTATTATTATTAGTAGTAGTAGTAGTATTATTATTATTTGTATTACCATGTGTAATAATATTTTGTGGTTGATACACCATCATTTTATTCATATTATAATTATTAGCATGAAGTGTATTCGTAATATTTTTTAAAGGAGAATTCATTTGTATAGTTTTACTTTTAACAATATTAATATTGTTATTTGTATTATTTATATTATTTATGTTATTTATATTATTTATGTTATTTATATTATTTATGTTATTATTCAACATTCGATTTAGATCACCACTATTTTCGCTAGCTCTTTTTTTGTTACTATCCATAGTAGTAGTCATGTGAAGATTTTCTAAATTATTTAAGAAATTTTTAGGATAAACATTTTTATTTTCCATATCTTCATAATTTACATGTTTTACTTGATATGAATTCATATTATTCATAACAACATCATTTTTATTAGAATTTAATGTGAAATTATTTTTTTGAGGTATATTCATATTTGGCATTATATTTAATGATGCTCTATGAGTTCTTTTAGGAGTTTCATTATTATTATTATTTATCATATTATTATTATTTATCATATTATTGTTATTTATCATATTATTGTTATTTATCATATTATTATTATTTATCATATTATTGTTATTTATCATATTATTATTATTTATCATATTATTATTATTTATCATATTACTATTATTTATTATATTACTATTATTTATCATATTATATGCATTTATATTATTATTCATCATATTATGTTCAATAAATTTTATATTTGAAGAATTGTTGTTTATATTCATAAAAGATTCTATTTTTCTATTTTCTTCTGGTGCTATATTTTTTGTATTCATTCTCATTTGCACATTGTTTTTTTGAAGGCTAGCACGACTACTTAAATTAACTGTATTATTAATATGTTTTAAATTATGTAACTGGTGATTAAAATTATGGATATCATTATTAAGATGATTGTTATTTATATTATTAAAACTAGAATTATTTCTTCCCATTTGGTTTTCCATATTTTTTTTTAAGTTTAACGATGAAACATTTAAAACATGGGGACACTTATTAGAGAGTAAATTATTTATATTATTAATATTTTTAAAATCAACAAGATTTTTTGTATTATCTTTTATATAATTATTATTTTTATTATCATAATTCATCAAATATAATAATGCATTTGTTGATTTAATACACTTTAGAATTTTTTTATTTGATTTTATGTTTTTCTTTTTACCTTTTTTAATTATTTCCACTTGTTGTTCTTTGTGTTCTTTGTGTTCATTTGGTAATTTTTCTTGTTCGTTTTCTTTATATTCTTTATTTTCTTCTTCTTCTTCAAATTCATTCAAATTATTATATTTAATATTATCAATATTATTAATATTATCAATATTATTAATATTATCAATATTATCAATATTATCAATATTATTAATATTATTGTTATGATTATAATTATTTGTACTCTTTAAATGAAGATTCTTATAATTGCAATTTTTATTAGCATTAAATAGGATAATATTATTATTATTATTATTATTTTTTAATTCTTCATTATTTAAACATATTTTATTATAATAATTATCATCCTTTATAAATTCATTATAAAAATTTATATTATTATTATTACTACCTACTAATGGGCATGCATTAATATTTGCACGCATTATTTTTTTAAAAATTTTTTGGTTAGTTAATTCTGCATTTTTATTTATAAGAATCTTATTAGTTACTTCATTTAAAGTATCTTGATTTTTTGGAACCATATATTTTTTTAATTCTTTATTTTTTTCATCGCAAAAATTTTCATTTATATTTATATCTTTTATTTCAAATAAATTATTTTCTTCATATAAATTGTTATTTTGAAAATTACTAGTACTACAAATATTTTCACCAAGTGTTATAAGAGCATTATTAGTACTATTATTATAAATATTATTATTATTATAAATATTATTATAAATATTATTATTATTATTATTATTTCCATCATTAATATTATCATTATTATTATTATTATTTTCATTTCTTTTTATATCATTAAAATTATTTTTATTTTCATTTATGTCGTTTTTATAATTTTCAATACACTCAATGTTGTTCTCATTATAACATTTTGGTAGGTAGCCATAATCCTTATTATTCAAATATTTAGCATGATCCCTTTTATCAATTCTAATATTTTTATTTTCATCAAATTTATTTGGAATCTTATTATTAATATTGATATCAATGTTGTTGTAGTCCATATTATTCATATTATTCATATTATCCATATCATTATTGTTGTGGTTCATATTATTCATATCAACATTGTTCCTATTCATTTTATTTATATCCTTCTTATTACTTCCATCTATATTTTTTATAACATTAGGATACATAATATTTTTCAACATCATCCTTTTTTCATTCTTTTTTTTTAGGGTTTCACTATATAGAATATTGCTCATTATATCATTCGATGTGAAATCATCATGTATATGATTACTTTCATTATTATTAATTTTTACATTTAAAGGAACCTTTAATGACCAACCTATTGGTATATTCACATCTTCATTTTCATTCATATTATCACTCACATTTACAACATCCATTTTGTTATTCATTGCATGCACTTTGTTCATATTAAATTTATTATCTTCATTATTGTAATTTCTCATATGAACATTGTCAGGATTATTATTTATGGCATAACAACTATTATATCCAGAATTCTTATTTAAATATATATTCGGAGCAATATTAGAACCTTCCTCATTTGAGTAATTCATACTACCACTGTTAGTTACATCCTTATTGTTATTATTATGTTCTAAATCATTATTAAAATTTGTTTGGTCATTATTATTATAATTATTATAATTATTATAATTATTATAATTATTATAAGCAGTAATATTATTTCGTAAAGATTCATTTATATGATTAAAAACATTTATACAGTTTAATGGAATGGTATTATTTAAATGACTCATATAATACATCTTATTCATATTATTTATATTATACACATGATTCAATTGATTATAATTATGATGTATTCTTTCTCTTATCATATAATTCAATTTATAATAGTTATTATAACCTTCATTCTTCTTCATAAGCATACTCACATTGTTCATATTCTTGTTATTTACACCCAAATTAAATTCAGAAGAATTTAAATGCTCCTCACCATATAGATTTTTATATTCCTGTGAATAATTTGTAAATGGCTCATGTATATCGTAATTATTAAAATTTTTCATAAAACTAGCATTGCTTGAGCTACTTACATTACTCATACTGTTTATATCATTCTCAACTATTTTCATTTCATTCTCTATGACATCATCTTTTCTTACACATGAAAAATTATATTTATCCGCACCACCAGAAGGTCCTTCCATTCTCAAATAGAATAAAATAATCAAGTGACTTAATCACTATGTGGAAGATATTGATGAATGTAAGTAGAAAAGAAATAATAAGGTTAACTATATAAATATATATAAATATGTATATATATATATATAAAAATATATATATATATATATATATATGTTTACACTTGTAATTTCTTAGGTTAAAAGTGTATACATAAAAATATATATAAATATTATAATAGTTCTTCCTTATTATGATTTATTCAATAATGTGTATAGTAAAATTATATGAATATTTCTACACACATTATTATATATATATTAACTTATTTAAATTTTTTAAGAAACATAAATTAAAAAAAAAAAATAATATAAAAGAAACAATTTATATAAAATATATGAAAAAAAAAAAAAAAAAAAAAAAAAACATGAAAATATAAAAAATAAATATGAAAAAACATATGCAAGTATAGAATTGGTATATAAATATATAGGAAAATATAGAATCACATATAATGATATTATAAGGACATATATCATAAATATAAAAAGGTATATAGATACATAAAAATTTATAGCGATCTGATGAGATACAAATCAACATATAAATATATAGAGAGATATAATAAAAAACATATGAGGATGTATATATCAAAATATATATACTAACATGTAAAAATATTCATGAATATTTATTAAATTTTATGATAATATATAAACAATTATTAAAACATATTAAAATTATAAGAAACAGCAATAAAATAGAAATTGATACATATAAAAAAAAAAAAAAAAATTTAAGATTATGTGGATGTACAGGTTAAATATATTATGTAAAATTATTATGAACATGAATACATTCTTGTACGTTTTTATGAATATGCAATGATATAAAATTAATATTTTTATTAGTATAAAGGTCTTTCTATTTTTTTTTTTTTTC
>NC_041698.1:412374-434874 GCF_900097015.1 Plasmodium sp. gorilla clade G2
TAAAGGTTATGAAATAATTCTTATTTACTTCTATCCTCCTTTGAAGGAATTTTAAAAAATTAACATCCTTTATATATTTTATAAATAATATATGCACATACGCATCTACATATATATATTTTATCCTTTTTAATGTGGGCTTTTATTTAATTGTTTTTATATTATGAACAGGTTCAAAATATTTTTAATATATTTTTAATATATTTTTTTGTTGCACTTTATATATATATATATATTTTTTATATTTATTATATACTTGTGAATTTTTTAATATTTTGTACAGATAATATAAACACAGTTATGTTATCATAATACATCATTAACTTATTAATTAATTATATCTTAATTAAAAAAAAGAAAAAAAATGCTCTTATTATATTTATCTTTACAAATAATAAATAGATATTTTTATATTAATTATTATATAAATGTAACGTAAGATGTGTTGTATTTTTTATGAACCCTTATAAACTATTATTACTCATGGTGTTCCTCCTTTTTCTAATTTCCTTCATATCCCTAAATTGAAATTGTTCCTCTGAATGTTCCTTTTCATTCACATGAAAAGAGGCTACAATGGAATAAAAAATTATAAATAAGAAATAAAGATTAAAATTTAAATATTTCATAGGTGTAATAAATACATATATGAAGGTGTACAAGCATATTTTTATTATATAGTTTAACATATGAAGTCTCCAGGAAAAATTCATAATAAATAAAAAAATATATACATATATATATTTCATTTTTTTTCTCGTCTTACGCATTGTTAATTTTAAGTAGAGGGCGAAAAGAATAAAAGGAACAAATACAATAGCCCACTGAAAAATATGACAATAAAAAAAAAAAAAAAAAAGCATATAATATAAGAAATAATAATAGTATTATATATATATATATGTCATAATTTTTTTTACCTGAACCCATGTATTTCTCAAATACTTGGCAAAATAAATCCAAAAGTCTGGTTCAGGTGGAGGGTGAGAAATAAATCCTATTTCACTCATATTTAAAATAATGTGCAAAAATATATATATATATATATTTATTTATTTCCCTTGTGTATACATATTTCTTTCTCTCTTTTTATTTTTTTTATATTTAACATTAAAATAGGGAAAAAAAAAAGTCAGAAATTTTTATTTTTTTTTATTTTTTTTATTTTTAAAAGGGTTAAAATATCATTAAAAAGTAAACTTGAAATAATGAATAAAAAATTATACACACATGAATTAATATAATGTATACATGTATGTTTATATATAACAATAAAGTATATTACGTATTTATTATATATATGAAGGTCGAATTTACAAATAACCTTGAAGCAAAATAAGAGATAACAAATAGGAGACTCTTAACATATATATATATAAATATATGTATATATTTACACTTTTTAGATTATACTCATTTTAAGGTTAAAAATAAATTAAAAGGTTAATAAGATTAAAAATAAATATTATAAATGTTTTTTTTTGGCCTCATAAAAATGGGTTATATATACATGGATAGAAAAAAAAAAAAAAAAATTAATACATAATAAATAAATATATATATATGTAAATAAAGATAATATTGCAAACATCAAAAGTAAATTAAATATATATATATATATATATATATAATAATTTACTTTTTAAAATTACCCGTACAACAAAAATAATGGATAAATATATAATATATAATATATATATATATATATATATATATTTATTTATTTGTATTTATTTACCATATTATGTAAGATTTAAAAAAATAGTTCATAAAAATATTTTTTGTGTATTCAAGAAGCAGCTACTTGTGTGTGCATATTATTTTGATGACTGTTCCTATTTTGATTAGGTTGTTTATTTTGATTGTTATGTCTGTTTTGATGGTGTTGTTTATTTTGTTTATTTTTATGATAATAATTAGTATTATTATTATTATTATTATTGTTATTATTATTATTGTTGTGTTTATTTCTGTTTTTATTTTTGTGTTTTTTCTTAAAGTGGTCATATTTTGTTTTATACATATGTGGTGCTGCAGTTCCTAATAAATTATTCATAAGATTTTTACTCATATTAATTTGATGAACAAAATAATCAATAAATATTTTTTGGTGTGCTCTTGTTTTAATATTTACAATATCTAGATCAATAAAAAAATCAAATGAATTTCCAAATATGGAATTAATAAAATCTCCTGTATATAATGGTCCTTCTTTCCATATTAATTGTTTACTACAATTTTTAACACACATAATATCTGATGATACATTTTGTTCTTGTTCATATTCATCATCATTATTTATTAATTCATTATAATTCATAAGATTTGCTAATTTTTTTAATTGAATATTATGATATAATTTAGCATATGAAATAAAATAAAAAGCTTTTTTTTGATATGATACATCTTTTAAAAAAATGGCTAGCTGTCGATTTGTTGGATCAGAATTATATGTTTGATTTTGTACATTTTGAAAATTTGATAATATTTGGAAACTAATATTAGATAATGGATCAATAAATTTAGGTGCAACCCTAATAAATAATTCTGCATATGTTTGTTCATTAGCTGATTGTAAAGCATAAAATTTACCTGAATAATTTTCTTTTATATTTTGAAGGATTGTTTCATCTAATCTTGTATTTGTTAATGAATGACAAATAATAATTATTAGATACATTTTATCTATAAGTTTATGTATTAAATTTTGTTGATATTTTTGTTGATTCGAGAAATGTATTTTTTGTTTAGATAGATATATTAAAATTTGTGATAATATTTTTATACTATCATTATATCTTTTTAACATCATATATGAAAATGCAATATTATAAAATATACTTAAATGACATAATGTAACTTTCCAATATAATGCTTTATGATTTAATTCTATATGAGATATAATTTTTAAAGCTGTATAATAATCTCCTATTAATACATATAAATTTAATAATATACAACAAGCAAAATAAGCAAACTGATATTTACTATTTATTTCTTCATTATTTATATTATATATATTATTTACATATGTACTTTTTTCTTCTAAAGGTAAGGTACTAAATTCTCCTTTTAATAATAAATTATGTAATGCTTCAAAAACAATACTACTCTCAAATACATCTGTATTTTGAGTAACAAATGATATTCCTTCTTCATTCTTTTCTGAATCTTTTAATAATTGTAATCTATAATGACACATCGATTGATATTGATATATATATTCTGATAAAAAATCATATACCCATACATTTGGCATAACCAATACATTATCATTAGAATCACCTGATAAATCTGTACATATAGTTGTTATAAAATTTAATAAACATTTATAATTATCCCATGCATTCTTACGATCTTCTAATGTTATATCTTTTATTATAAATACATGACGATAATATAACTCTTCATATAATGAATGAATCAAATTATGAAATCTATTCTTCTGTTTATAAAATATATCAACCAATTTTATTGATGGCCATCTTATATTCTTAAAATATATTTCAGATATTGTATAAAAATCTGTATCAAACAATTTCTTTATAGCTTCAGCATTTCGATGATAAACAAAATCGTGTAAATTTATTAAAAATGTTTCAACTTCTTCTTCAAAACTTACAATCTCCTCATTTACATTTTCTTCAACACTGTTCACCTCAGCCATTTTTTTTTTTTAAATTATAATAAATATAATAAAATATTTTAACAATATATATACAAATATATTCAAAATAAATAGTAGTCCCTATAATATCCTTTACAAATATATCTAACCGCAAAAAAAAAAAAAAAATACTGGTCAAAATAAAAACAATAAATAAATATAATATATTATATATATATATATATATATATATATATATATATGTTTATTTTTTTTGTTGATTTATTTTTTTTTTTTTTTTTGATAAAAACAATATTTATTTATAATTAAGCCACAAAATGTTTTATCTTGTAAATATATTGTTATAAATTAATTAATATTCAATTAACAAAATTTTTTTTAAATTTTATAAACATTTACATTTATTATTATATTATCATATAAAAAATAGATATATATATATAATACATATGTATGTATATATTTATTTATTTTGAATATTATATTTTTTTTTAATATAGAAAATAATATTATATTATATTATATATAATATATTACATATATTAAAATTCTACAGTTTTAAATATATATAATATATATATATATATATTATATATATATTTTTTTTTTTTGTGAAAAAATAAAATAATATTTAAAGTATATTATTAATATATTCAGTTTGTGTTTCATATATATAAAATAATATATATATTATGTATATATATATATATATATAATATATATATTTTCTTTCTTATTCCTTTCATTTATTCATTTTATTTTTTCTCCCCCATAAAAAAAAATATTATAATATATATATATTATATATACAATAAGTGTACATATAATATATATATTAAAAAAATTGCATTTGTAAGAGGTTAAATAAAAAAAATCAATATACATATTTTTTATATGTATATATATATTTTTCTTACAGATGCTTTATTATTATTTTTTTTCTTTTTGGGGGTTTATGCTTATTATATAATATTAAAATATATATATATTATATTTTTAAGAGATGCAAAAAAAAAAAAAAAAAAAAAAAATAATAATATAATAATAATGAAATAATAAAATGGCTTACATATCCCTTATTTTTTAATTTTCAAAAAAAGTAACATAAATTAAATATATTATATTGATATGTAAACTATATTATATATATATATATATATATATATTTTATGTTATTACTTTTTTTTCTTTTTTTTGTTTTAATGATACACAGATATAATATTATTTATGAGATAAGCACTATATTTTAATACTTTAAAAATATAATTAAAATATTCTTATATTTATTGTAATGCTTTCTTCATGGGCATATAAAAAAATATATATATATCATGTATTTTCTTTCTCATATTTTTAAAAGGTTATAATAAATGCACACATAAAAAAATATGACATATATATATATATATTTTTTTAAACAACAGTTTGAAAAATAAGAAAATTATTTGAATGACAACATAACATGTATGGTCACATTTTTTTATTTCAATATAAAAGCAAATTAAAATGGGAAAAAAATAAAAAAAAAAAAAAAGTAAAACAAATAATATTCTTTTAAATAGAACAATAACAAAAAAAATAAAAAATAAAATAATAAAATAATAAAATAAACCATATATAAATTATATATATATATATATAATATATATATATATATATATTTTTTGTGTCATTGAATATTTATGAAAACCTTTTTATGAGTTCCTTAACTTTTTCATTTTTATTTGACTGGATGTATTTCATATCCATAATATATTTCAATTTCAATTCTTCATAATTTTTCTGCATAATGAAAAAAAAAAAAAAAAAAAAAAAAAAAAAAAAAAAAAAAAAATATATACATATATATAATGTATATTTATAATGGATATACCATTTGTGTATGCAGTTTATAAGTAATATATAAAATATGTTGTGATATTAATTATATATATATATATATATATTTTATTTTTTATTACCTTTAATATGTTATGTTTTGTTATAAGTTTGGTGTGCTTATCAGCCATGACCACCCAATTGGTTGCTTCATCTGCCCATGATTGTAATTGATTTTCTAGATGATCTATTTGAATATTTTTTTCATTTATAATTTTTTCTTTTTCTGTTAATAATGAGTGTATTTTTATTTGTTCATCATGTAATTTATCTACCATCTTCTCATAATTTTTGTCATTCATTTTATTTTTAGATTTTTCTATATATATTTTTAATTTTTCTTCTAGTGCTTTAATATCGTCCTTGTATTCTTTTATGCTCTTCACATTGCCATCTTAAATTTAACAAAAAAAAAAAAAAAAAAAAAAAAAAAAAAAAAAAAAAAATATATATATATATATTATACATATGATATATTTATTCATATACATTTTTATGTTCTCCCTTTTTTTACCGTTATCTTTTAGGAGATCCATTATTTTAGCTCTTTCATTTTCAAATTCCTTTTCTTTTCCCCTCTAAAAAAAATATATATATATATACACATATATATATATACAAAGTATATTTATTTTTTTTTACTTATAATATTTGCCTTACCATTATTAGGATTTTTTTTTCCATATCTTTCAACATTGAATCTTTTTTTGATAACACCGATAATAATTCCTTGGATTTGTTTTCATTTTCTATTATGCTTTTTTTCATATCAGCAACGCTTTTAGTTATATTATTTAGGTTGCTATTCAAACTGAAAAAAAATAAAACAACATATATATATATGTATATATGTGTATATTTATTTATTTATTTATTTATTTATTCATTTTACCTCTTGATAATTTCATTTTTTTTTAATAATTCGTTATAATATTGATCTTTCTTTTTTACAATTTCCTCTACGTTCTTTAACAAATCCAATTCCTTCGAATAAAATAAAGGATAGCATATTAGTATATAAATATAAACAAATATAAACAAATAAATATAAACAAATAAATATACATATATATTGTTACCTTTTTGTGTTCTATCATTTTCATTTCTGTATTCTTTTCCTTTCTAATATAAACATCAGCTAAACTTTCAATCCTACAAAAATAAAAATAAAAATAAATATATATATATATGTTCAATTTCTACATTTTATTTTTATTTTATTTTTTATTTTTTATTTTTTTTTTACATTTTGGTTATTATGTGCTCCTCTCCAAAAGCATCAAAGAATACGTTCTAAAAATTAAAAAAAAATAAAACAAAATAAAATACATATAACATATATTTATATATTCATTTTATATATATTTTTCTTATATCCCTAATTTAATATTACATATAATTTCTCCATGGTATTTTCTATATATTCATTTTGAGAATTCATGTCGTCTTTAGGAACCTGCATTTTCATATGTTCAAAAGATTTCAATGTGTTATTCATATTTTTATATTTTTTTGTAATTTTATTTTTCTCAATACATAATTTTTCTAAGTTTTTGATTTTCTTTTTATAAATATCTTTCTGCACATTCATAATTTTTATATCATTTTCTAATTTTTTTTTTTCTTCTAATAAATTTTTAGTGTATTGCTTTTCCTTTCCTAAATTTAAACAAACATCTTTTAGATATAAAGCCAAATTATTATATAGCATACTATCTTTGTCATTATATTTTTCTTCTCTATCTTTTAATATATTAATATCTTTTACATTTTTTATACATGTACTTTTATTATTATTTTGTAATTCATTATTTCTCTTTATAATATTTTCATTTTTTTTAGTTTTTTCATTTATATAATCATTATCTTCCTCATTTTTAGCTACCCTTTTTTCTACTAACAAAGTATCTTTTATTATAGAAGAATTATTATGATCTTTTTCTTTTTTATTCCAGTTTTTTGTTTCTTTATTATTTTGAATTTGTATAGGATAAGCTTGTATATTCATCATATTCTTTGAAATTATTAAGTCGTTCATATTTTTCATACTATTTATATTTAAACCATCGTTATTTAGAATATTTTTTTCTATTATTTTTAACTTCTTATTCATATTACCTGTTCTTTCTGTTACATCTGTAGATTCTGATTTAAAAGATGAACAAGCATGATATAATCTTCTATTTTGTGTATTCGACATTGGTAACTTATTTTTACTATTACATTTATATGTTATATTTTCTTTCTCTTCCTCACTCTTATATATACATATATCTTTGTTACTACAACTTTTATTCATTTCATTCTTAATCTTTTTTTGCATATCACATATCTCTGTCTTTAAATTCTTCTCATCAGAAATATTAGTCTTATTCTCTTTATAAGAAATATTTAAAATATTGCACACTTCTTTTTTTTCCTCATCATTGTATTTATTTATATCACCACAAGTATTTTCATATGTATTATCATATGTATTATTATATGTATTATCATATGTGTTTCTACATATATTTCCATTTGTGCCTTGATTTTTTCGTTGATCCTTTTTCCTTTTTTCTTTAAAAATATCTTGTGCATTCTCCTGTTTAGAAATACAAATATCAGCATCATTATTAATACCTTGTTCTCTCCTTTTCTTATATTCTATCATTTTTTCTATAGTTCCTATCATTTTTATATGATCATCCATTTTATCTTTATCTTCTTTTACATAATTATTTGTAAGTGGGTTTGAGTTCCCCTTTTGTTTTGAATTTAAATAATTTTTATTTTTAAAAGATAAATTGGATGATTCTTTTATATTACAATTATGTATGTTATAATTATCCATATTAATATCATCCATATTATTATCTTTTATATTAATATATTCCATATTATTATCTTTATTATTATCATTCATATTAGCACAATTCGATGTGCTTATTATTTCTTCATAGTCACTATCAAACATATCACTCTCTTCAATAGAAGAAACGTTTGTTAGTGTTGACTTATCCATGTCCCTATTTTTGTTTAATATTTCTTTGAGTACATCATTAGTCTTTTTATTTTTTTTTAAAACGGATGAAACGCAAAGATTTTTCCCTTCATTTTGTTCATACGTTTTATCTATTGAATTAATTTTTATCTCCATTTTATTTTTCTTCATTTTATTATTCTCATTCTTAATATTTATATTATCATTTGTATTTCTATTATTTATTTCTTCATTTAAGCATTCTTCATAATGTAATCCAGATGAAGAAGAAATATTTTTTTCCTTCAAAAGAGCTTTGTTTGTGTGATCAGCACTTTTAATATATTTATAAAGATTTTTTTTACAATTATTTTCCTTTTCTACATATGACATATTTGATAGTTCATATATATTATTCTCTTCTTTAGTATTCACAATTTTCTTTTTAATATTATCTCTTTCTTTCTTTTCATTTTGAACTTCCTTTTTTTCTGTTTGTTCATTATCACATACAAATTCTCTTTTATTATCATTACAAGTTTTCACACTTATGCATCCTTGATTTTTTTTCCATGAATTTTGAGAAGACATAATATTTGAAGAATTCCTGCTTACACTATAGCTAATATGTTTAATAAGATCATCGATTTTTTTTTCATCTTCATCATCATTAGTTGAATATAAAAATTTTTTTTCCCTCGTTTTAGAAGAATATACATTTTTATTATTTAAGTTGTCTTTTATAGATAAACTTTTATCTTGAACCCTTTTTTCTTCACAATCATCACCACCATCACTATTATCACCATTATTATCATCACTATTATCACCATTATTATCATCACTATTATCACCATTATTATCATCACTATTATCACCATTGTTATCATCGTATCCTTTTTCTTCATTTTCTTTATTATTCCTTTTCTCTACCTGTTCATATTGTTCATATTGTTCATATTGTTCATATTCCTTTTCTTCATTACTTTCAAATTCTGTATCATCTTCGCTATATAATGGAGAACATTTCGATGACCCATTTAAATTCGATTCAGAATTATCTTGAGAAGTATCATCATAAACTTCCTTTTCTTCATGTGTTCTGTCACTCAAATAATTATTTGTATTATTATTGTTTTGCAATTTATTAATTTTGTTAGATGATATTCCCATTTTTTCCATTATATAAGTATATTCATTCGAACTATCATCTTCATAAAATGATTCTTCTTCATCTCCTTCGTTACAACAATTATTTATATTATCATTATATCTATTCATATGATCATCATCCACTTTCTTTTCATTTATTTTATCATCATATGTTTCTTTTTCTTCCAAATGTTCATTTAATTCGGGATCTTTTTTTTTATTCTCTGGGTTCAAACAATAATTTTCTTCCTCATCATTTTCTATAAAATCTTCTTCATTTTCATTATTGTCCATATGGTCTTCCTCTTCATCATCATCTTCCACTTCTTCTTCATCTACATCTTCATCTTCATCTTCCACTTCATCTTCATCTTCCACTTCATCTATATCTTCCACTTCATCTACATCTTCTACTTCCTTTTCATCTCCCCCTTCAAAGTCCATATAACTTCCAACACCATTTTGTTCGTCTTCCGACTCACCATTAGTCATATAATTTTTTTTTTTTTTTTTTTTTTTTTTGGATACATCTAAAGAGATATTATCTGTGATAACATCAGTACTTAACTTCCTTTTAACGTTAATATTTTTCAAAACATTATATACACTCATAAATAAATATTTTGGTTTGAGAACTTTATTATTTCCTTGAAGAAATAAATTCTGTAGATTTTTAAAATTTTTATATTTTTTTAAGATATAAACAAAATAAGAATAATAATTTGTATCTTTCCTTTCCATTTTATTTTTCTGATATTTCTTAAGCCAGTTTTTATTATCTAAAATATAAAATAATTGCACAGGATGATTAATAAAATTCGAACGTAAATCAAGGACTTTTAAATTTTTGAAAACACTTAGACCCTTGAGATTAGTTAATTGATTACCTCTTAAATGTAAAGTTTCTAAAGAATTAAAAAATAAAATCATCACATCTTTTTCTGTTTTATTAGAAATAAAATTATTCATATAAGCATCATCAGAACATGAATCATTTTTTTCTCTTTTATTTTTATTTATTATATGTAAATATTTTTCAAATGTTGTTAATTTTTTTATATTATTATAACTAACATCAAGATAAATTAATTTATTTAATGGTAAATTCTTATTTGTATACATATTCTTATCATTTAATAAGTTAGTATTAAAAGAGTCATAAATAGATGTATTCCTTGTAAGTTTTCTCTTCTCACGATTATTCATATGATGATTCTTCCTCTCATCGTCATTTTCATCATTCTTTAAATTCTTATTTTTATAATCCTTTGTCTTATTTTTTATAATGTCTTTCTCACATAAAATGTTACTACCATCATCATCATCATTATTATTATTATTATTATTATTATTATATTTTTCATACGTAGCATTTTCCTCACATATATCTTCATCATATTCTTCCTCTTCCTTTTCAATTCCCTTAAAACATATATCTGTTAATACATTATGGTCAGCTATAATTTTCTCAGTACAACATGGAATATAATCATCATCTAATGATATCACTTCATTGTGTGATATATTCAAAACTCTTAAATTTTCAAAGGCCCTTAATCCTTTAATCGATTTTATATTATTATGAGAAACGTTTAAATATGTTATACTTGGATAATCCAAATTTAATTCAATCAACTTTTCTAAGATAATATCACAGTCCTCTAAACTTTTCAATTTACTATTTGATAAATCTAACAACATTTTCTTTTTTTTAAATAATAATGTATAATAAAAGGTTCACAAATGGGTAATATAAACACACACACACAAAAAAAAAAAAAAAAAAAAAAAAAAAAAAAAAAATATATAAACTTAAATATACATATAATATATGTGTATATATAATGCCATACTTTTAATACATAATAATGGTTTCTTTAAATAAAAATATGTCCATTGCATATATTTTAAATATATATAAATAAATATATATATATATATATATATATATATATATTTATATATATATATGTGTGTATTTTTTTGTTTATGTGGTTAAATGAAACGTTACTTACATAAACCTTTTTTTATTTTATTGTATTTTACTTTTAAAACAATTAATATATATATATATATATATATATATATATATATATAAAATAGAGAAAAATACAGACCTCTATTTTATAAAACGGAATGGATACAATATATATAATATATAAATATATATATATGTATATATTATTTTTTATATATTATTTTTTTTTTTTCAAAGTGTTGCAAAGACAATTATTTTAAATCTATTTTTTTTCTTGGAATTTTTACAAAAAATATATTCTTTGAAAAATATTTTTTTTTTTAAATATTTTCTAGAAAAAAAATTAAAAAAAATAATAATAAATAAAAAAAAAATAAATAAATAAATATATATATATATATATATATATATATATGTGTAATATTATATATGTGTATTATTTTTTAAATACATGTAATTATAAAAGAAAAAAAAAAATACACATTTCCCGTTTTCAAAAAATGGTATATTTAATATTTGCGCATTAATTTTACCTATCTGTAAAAATATTTCCCACAGCTATTTTTTTTTCTTATATTTACTAGGATGCAAATAAACAAAAAAAAAAAAAAAAAAAAAAAAAAAAAAAAATATATATATATATATATATATATATAAATATATATTATATATATAATATATTTGTTTGTATATATTATTCATCCTTAATTTTAAAAATAAAATCATTAGTATAATGAAAAGAGCACAATGGGAATGAGATATCCGTCGCTTTAAAAAAAACGATTAAAATGAAGAAAAAAAAAAAAAAAAAAAAAAGAAAAAAAAAAAGAATTAATTAATGACAATATAATTAAATATATGATAATATAAATCTTATTATATTATTTCATATTATATTATTTATATATTATTTTTTATTTACCGCTTGTGGATTAGAGCCCTTGAAAGATGTATGTTTTATTATACTTCATAATAGGAATATTATGGGGATGTACTAATGCATTTATGAAAAAAGGATGTATATATAAATCAAATGATGAAAATATAAAGAAAGAAAATATTCTTTCAATATTTACAAATTATTATATTATAGTACCCTATATATTAAATCAAATAGGTTCTTTATTTTATTATTATTTATTAAGTATATGTGATATATCTTTAGTAATGCCACTATGTAACACCTGTTCCTTTTTTTTTACATATATTACTGAACTTGTAATTTTTAAAAAAGCATTAACTTTTAATTCTCTTATGGGATTCATGCTAATATCCATGGGAATCTTTATATGTCTAAACTGTTGAAGGTTATTAAATATATATATATATATATATATATATATATATATATATATGTATATATTTATATATATTTTTTCCTATGTGAAAAAAAGATGAATATACTAATAAGCCTTGGTAATGAAATCATAAATAGTTTGATAGGACAACAAAAGAAAGGAGATATAAGTAGAATGTTTTTAGAGTATTTTAAAAAAAAAAATTATTTTGATGAATGGATAAAAATTAGTTATATTAATTCATATATAAGTGAAAAAAATAATATTATATTAATACAGCCAACTACTTCTATTTTTGATATTAATGGTATATCATTAAAGAATATACTAAATTATATAAATTATATAAATTATAATAATGTGAAAAAAAAAAATGTATGTATAATTATTCCTGATATATATAGACCTATAGGAAAATATAAAATAAAAACATATGTCAAAATTCATGAAAAGTTAGGTAGCGATTTTTATAATATTTTACATGCAAATATCATAAATCATTTAAAAGATTATAATTATATTAACTTATGTTTTGGTATTTACAATAATATACAAAATAAAGATATACCTATAAATAAATCTATTCAAAATTATTTTAAGGAAAATATAAATGAACATGAAAATAAAATTATATATAAATCATTTCAGCTAGCTAATGAACATTTACATAAACATATTTTTAATACAAATATTATTACTACAAATTATATCCATGAAAAACAAAAATATCCAGCAATGGAACCTCGAAAATATTTTAAAAAAGATACATCAAAGAGGAGATACATACTAGATGTGTATAAGCATATGCACAAGTGAACAACATTTTGTTCAATTGAAGAAGAAAATAAATAAACAAAAAAAAAATAAAAGCGCAATCGTAAGAAGTAAAACATATAAACATATAAACATATAAACATATAAACATATAAACATTTAAACATACATATATACATATATGTATTTATGTATGTATTATTTTTTTTGTCTACATTTATATACATAATTAATTTATTTTATTTTATTTAAATTTTTTTTTTGGTAAATTTGACTTTTTAAAAAAAATAAGTTATTTAATAAATAAACACATATAAATATATACATATATATATATATATATTTAAATATCGTTCGGCAACAAAAAAAAAAAAAAAAAAAAAAAAAAAAAAAAAAAAAAATTATAATACAACTGGCTTACATTTATTATTTATTTCTATAATTATATTACTAAAAATATCATCAATTCTTGTGTTTATATTATTTGTTGATAGTTGGTCTAATAACTCCTCACATTTAACAAATGAATTATAAAAATTTTTCAAATTGTAACTAGTTGAAGATTTTATAAGTTTTGCATCCTTTACAAGTTTTGTCATTTCATTCATATGATTTTTTATATATCCTTCCATATCTTTAAAATTTATTTCATTTTCCTTTTCTACTCTTAATATTAATTTTCCTTTCTCTATTCTGTCTTCTACTTTCTTCAAAGATGATTCATAAATATTCTCAATGATGTTCTCCCCTTCATTTCTTTGTCCCATCTCAAAAAAAAAAAAAATTAAAAAATTAAACTGAAATATAATTGACAACAAGAAAATTATGAAACATATAATATATATATATATATATATATATATATATATATATATATATATTTATTTATTTATAATGATTTATTATATTAACAAACAAAATTATGCCAACATTATATAAAACAATTAATAGTCATTTATTAAGAATAACAAAAAAAAAAATTTCAATAATGCTTTTCAAAAGGGAAATCTATAAAATATATTCTGATTAACATTATTTTACTAATATTAATTCTTATTTGAAAACAAATTAAATAAGGACAATGTATACACATATATATATATATATATATATATATATATATATTTAACTATTTTAAAATGAATAAGTTAATTGTCCTTTTATAAATATGATATATATCCTAAAGAAAAGAAGGTATTATATATTAAAAAATTATATGTACACATTTATTATATATACATAATAATTTATCTACATATAATATGTGCAGTCATTTAAAATAAATATATTAATCTCAAATTTTATTATAGTTAAAAGGTTTATATGTATGTACATTAAAAAAATTAAGGAAAAAGCACAAAAAAATTAAAATAAAATATAAAGTTATAATAATAAAAAGACGAAACAATTATATATACATATATGTATATATATATATATATTATATTGTTACAAAAAAAAAATATAGTGAATAAAACAATGTCAACCCTGAACCATACAACATCCGCGTGTTATTTTAATTTTTTTTTTTTTTTAATATGGCTTATATTTTAAACACGTCCTATACATTTTTTTATCCTTCAACTTTCTTATTATCAAAATGTATAGATATTTTTTTCTTGGATTTTTTTTTATTAGAGTATAGAAAAGAATTATCCGTATAATTATTTAAACCATCAATAATTAAACAAGCTTTACATATCTTATTCGAAGTATAAGCACCACACTTTATACATATATTTAACCTTTTTTGATTTATCGAATTAAAATAAAAAAATTCAGCTGAATGAATAATGTTTAAAATAAACTGTGCATTAATCAATTCAATGTCTTTGATAAAACATCTCAAATTACCACGAAATGAATTAGGAGAATAAGTACATTCTGTACTGAAATAATCTAATTTTAAATGAAAGGCATATAAAACAATTTCTTTTTCATAACACCACATTAAAGGTTTTAATCTCGGTAAAAAAAAAGAATTACCATTATTAATACTATTACTATTATTATATTTTTCTTCATAATCTTGTTCATATTTCTGAATTTCTTTATCTTTCTTTCCACTATCATTATCCAAATTATTATTTATGCAACTACATTTTTCATTTAACCTCTCACTCATAATATCATTTAATTTAATATCATCATAATTATCATTATTATCATCAATATTCTCACAATTTTTATAATTTTTTTGCCTTACTTGTTCAGGTGAATTTTGTATATTTTCTAAATTTTTTATTCCATTTTGGCTATCACCTACACAATTGTATTTTTTGTTCATATGACCTGCATTGCTCAGGTCATTTATATTTTTCGCTAGTTTGTCAATATCACCTCTGCACATGTTCATTAAAATGGTTTCCGCTAAATCATCAGCATTATGACCTGTGACAAGTTTTGTTGCATTAAATAATAAGGCTCCTTTTTCGAATGATTGTCTTCTGAAGACTCCACAAACAGTACAATTATTTTTTTTGCCTATAAATTTTACAACATCATCCATTGTATATGAAAAAAGATTTTCAAATTTCAATATTTTTAATGGTAAATTATATAATTTTTCTAATTTGTAAACAACTTTTAAAGAATCGTCACGATAACCTTTAATACCTTCATCAATGGCAAGTAAAAATAATTCCCATTTGTAATTATATTTTTTTTTTAAATTAACAAGTACATGAGCAAGTACACTTGAATCTTTTCCCCCTGAAACGGCTATGCAAATTTTATCATTATCTTCAAACATTCTTTTCTTTAAAATTGTATCATGAACATCTTCTTCAAAGCTTTCTATGAAACATTCTTTGCATAATTTTTCTTTATTGGATGGTCTCATCATACAAACATTTTTTTCGTTACATTTCTCGCACAGCATTTTTTAGAAGAAAATAAAAAATAAATAAAATAACATAATATTATATAATATAATATAATAATTATAAAATTCTTTTCAAATATTTAAAAGTATATTTAGAAATAAATTCTTCATTTTCGACATTTTGAAAATATTTTTTGGTATATATTTCTATAAGCATATTATATATATATATATATATATATATGTATATATTTTCTGTTTTGTTTTATTATTATTTTTATTTTTAAATGATTATATAATCTATTGAGAAAATTTCTCTTTAAATGTTAATGTATAAACAACATTATATATAGAACAACAATGTTTTTTACAACAATGTTTATGATTACTTTTATAATAATTTTGTAGTAACATATGAAATTATTATGTTACCATATATATATAATTCTTTTTATTTCTAAACGTTTGATATCATAAAAACATTATACATACATACATACATATGTATGTATATATATATATATATATATATATGTTATATTCATAAGATTTGATATTAATTAAAAAATAATGCGTTTTTTAAAATTATTCAGTACTAAAACAAAAAATTAAAAATTAAAAATATATACAAAAAAAAAAATTTCTTTTCTTTTCTTTTCCTTTATTTTTTTTTTTTATGTGCTATTAAAACTATGAAATTAAACTTAAAAAAAAAAAAAAAAAATAACATGTACATATATATATATATATATATATATAATATCATTCTTATGAAAAAAACTTTTGGTGTTTTTAAGCTGTATATTTATCTATAATTTTGTGTAATACTTTGAATATTATATATTTTTTTTTTTTTTTATTTTTTTATGTTTATAAGATGAATGATAAAACTGTTGTAATAACAAATGTGATGAGCGCATAATATGATGAAAAAGTTAAGAAAGAAGAATTGGATGGATTATCTCTTGATGAAAGATAGGAATTACTTGATGATATGCTTACTTCTACGTTGAATACTAATTTTTTTTCATTTTCTTTTGAGCATACACAAAAGAATTTCATATTATCAGGTATTAAACCTGGTAATCTTGAATAGAAAGTATTATTATAATGGTCCATAATTAATTGTGTTAATTTAAGTTTACTTTCAAGATTTTCATTTTTCCCACTTAAATTGTATGCACTAACAAAACAATCATGTGGTTCAACAGAATAAGTGCTTGGACATTTAAATCCAATTAATTCATGAGCACTTGCATTAATAGTACATACAAGATCTTGATCTTTATATTTTGAATTATTAATATCATTCATATCATATCCTTTAGTAAAAATTGAAGATTCTTTTGTAGTAAAATCACATCCTTTAATTTTTTCAGTTATTGATGGAATAACAATTTGAGCTATACCTCTATTTATAATTTCTTTATTATGTTGAGAACTTCCATTATATGAACCATTAGTATTTATTATTTTTTTGTTTTCACAAAAACAATAAATAGCTTTTTCAGGCATAGTATTAGGTGGAACTCTAAAAGAAACTTCATTATATTTATTTGGTTTTAAACTTTTTTTCATAATCATTGATGATCCTTTTACATATTCTATTAATTTTTCTTTATGTGTCTTACTCGTAGATATATATACTTCTTCAAAACAATTTTCAGGATATAAATTATAATCTAAACTATCTGAACCACATATTATGGTTACTTTATCTAATTCTTTTGGATTTAATGTACATATTTTAGTAACACTTGTTTGCTGATTAGCATGAAAATCTAATTTATGCATATTATTAAAGTCACATGTTAAATTATTATTCCCTTCACAAACAGACAACAAAAAATATAATACAAAGGATATACCTAAACAATAATTCTTATTTAATTTCATCATACTTTCAAAATAATTTTATAAACTAAAAAAATTATGCGTAATAAAATTGTTAAATTCTTTGTATATGTGAATAAAAATATTACCTGTACACACCCCTTATTTAAATAACCAAACAATATATTATATATTATATATTTTTTATATTTTTTTGTATATTTTTTAAATATTTATAAATATATATATATATATATATATATTTTTTTTTTTTTTTTTTTTTTTTTTTTTTTTTTTTTTTTTTTTTTTTTCTTCACACTATATGGGTGGTAAAAATGTGTACATCAAAAAATAATATATATAAAAATAAATATATATATAAAATATATATATTATATCATATTTATAATTTTGCCTTTAAAAAAAGGAAAATATTTTTATTGCACCACAGTTCTAGATCTGATAAATAATGAAATATATATATATATATATTTATATATTTATATATTTATTTATTTTATATTTTCCTTTCCACTATGAAAATTTTCAACCATATAATCAATTCAAGTACTTAAATGTGTAATTATTTTATTATTTTTTTTTTTTATATATATCAGATGGAATAAGTCGTTTTATAACAAAAAAATAAAAAATATAATGCAATATAATAAAAGTAAATGTATAAAAAAAAAAAAAAAATTATAAAAACAAAAAAATAAAGGAAATATAATTTTTTTCAAATAAGAAAAAAAAAAAAAAAAATGAAAATTCTATGAATTGACATTAAAAAAAAGGTGTATATATGTAATATTTACTGGGTGGTGTGCCAAGTCTTTTATTTTTTTTTTTTTTTTTTTTCTCTTGAATATATAAAAGCATATATTTTAAAACACACATATATAATATATGTATGTATTAATCTATCGTTTTATACATGTCAATTTTAATTTATATATATATATATATATATTTATATATATTTATTTATTTATTTATTTATTTAATATGTGTGTATTTTTTGAGACACCCTGGTTGTATACACATTGATAGGCATAAGGAACTTCTTGTGTCTATTTTTGATATTTATAAAAACAAAATAAAATGAATAAATGGAATAAAAAAAATAAAATAAAAGAACAGATTAATATTTGTTGCAAATGATGTTTCTTTATTTTCAAATTTAAAATTTACAATAAGAGGATTATTAAAACTTGTTTGCTTTTTAATACAATGACATGTGAATCCTTTTGGGTTTTCATTTATATTTAATGTAAATGCTGCAAATGCGATTTTTTTGTTTTTGTCGTGATGATATAAAATATCATGTGGTATAATTTTTTTTAATGGCATAATAATATTATTATGATATATAACATTTTTAAAACAATCATTTGGATATAAACGATAACCATCTGGACATATAATTCCTAAATATACTTGTGATTTTTTAATAGTAACATTACATGTAATATTTTCATCATTTGATAATGATAAAATTTTTTCTTTATGATAAAAATTTGTGAATGCTGTTTTATTTTTTATTAATTTTTCATTATGATCAAAATCACATCCATATAAAATATTTTTTTTTAAATGTATTTTCATTATACCTCTTTTTCCAATCATATTATTTTTAAAAGTTAAACTATTATCACATGTACATTCAAAAAACATATCTTCATATATAGTAGGTGGAATAAATACATCTCTTGTTATTATATTATCATTAATACTTTTTTCAAATAAACTACCTTTTAATATCTCATTTAATTTCTCTTCTCTTCCATCAATACGAACATATTCAAAACATTCAAAAGGACGAATTTCAATTCCTTCATAATTATCTTTTCTCATTGGACATATAAAACGTAAATATTCAAAACCTTTACTAAAATAAACACAATTTCTTACATTGTTTTCATCAGATAATTTATATTCATTCTTTTTTAAAGAAAAATCTAATTTTTCTTCTCCCAACAAATTTAACTCATCACTAGAAAAGTCACATACACCATTTATATTATAACAAATGGAAGAAGCCCCAAAAAAAGAAAACAAAAAAAAAATAAAGCTGACTATATGCATGCTTATCACACCTCAGCATTAAATTAACCTGAACATTAATATATACTTTGTCGTATATATAGACGTAAAACTGGATGTAAAACTGGATGTATATATCGACGTAAAACTGGATGTATATATCGACGTAAAACTGGATGTAAAACTGGATGTATATATCGACGTAAAACTGGATGTAAAACTGGATGTATATATCGACGTAAAACTGGATGTATACCACGACTTATACCTCCTTTGATAAACAAAAAATAAATAAATACATACATATAATATATATATTTATTTAATTCTTTTTTCCTCGTCTTGTTATATTTATGTGGGTTATATATTTTTCCCTACTTATGTGTATGTTGTTTGTTTCCTTTTTATTTTTTTTTGATATAAAATAAGCATTGTCTTCTTTATATGTCTTCTTTATATGTCTTCTTTATATGTCTTCTTTATATGTCTTCTTTATATATCTTCTTGTTTTTTTTTCACCTTGATACTGGTCAAAAATATAAGATTCTTTACATATTAAAAAAAAAAAAATAAAATAAACACACACATGTTAAATATAAAATAAAATATATATATATTATAATATATATTATAATATATATATATATTTTATATAACAGTTATGTGTTCTTACATACATGCATTATTGTATGTATAAAAAAAAACCAAGAGGAACAATATAAAAATAAATATATGTTTTAGTTGTTAAATTTTTAAAAGTTCAGTTTAAAATATTATGTTTCCCCTCTTTTATCATTTCTACATAAAATAAGAAATGCGAAAAAAAAAAAAAAAAAAAAAAAAAAAAAAAAAAAAAAAAAATATACATATATATATATTATATATATATAAAAAGGATCTGTTACATTTATTTTATCTCTATAACATATATATTAATATAATATTTCAGCGATGACATAAATTATTATTTTAATCATAATAAAAATATATACAATTATATATATATATATATATAATATTTGTTACGTCCTCATATATTATATATATATGAAGAAATGACGTAAAATATATAAATATATAAATATATATATTTTTATTATTCATTCACTTGAATGAAATATATAAATTTTTTAAATAAAAAGAAAATCATCGAAAAATAAAAAAAAGATAAAAAAAAAAAAACAAATAAATAATTAGGCATATATAATATAATATATATTTAAATTTTCAGATACGTCGAAATGATATAATATGAAAAATAATATATATATATATATATATATATATATATATATATGTAATATATATTTTATACCTTTTTATAATACAAATATTATATAACAATATATATATATTATATAATATTATGAAATACATACATATATATAAATATAATAATACTTCAAATGGTAAAAAAAACACAAATATTTAACTCTATATATATATAATATTTATATCTTTAACTATATATAATATTATATTTTAATAATGTTATTGTAGGAGCCCAATATAATAATATTATTATTTATAATATATATTAAAATTTTGATATATATAATAAAATTATTATTTATAAAAATAAAATTTTACATATATATTATATTTATATAGATATATGAATTTTTTTTTTTTTTTTTTTTTTTTAAGGAAAAGATTTTAAAGGTATATATTAATTTATATAATTAAATATACATAATATTATTTTCATGGTTTGTTAATATTTTAAAGAAAATTTATATATTTGTAAAATAATAAAATAATAAAATAATAAAATAACCATATTATAATATATATATATTATTTTGTGGCCGTATAAAAATTAAATAATTATTTTTTTTATGACGTTATGTTAAATATATATATATGTGAATTTAATTTAATTTATATATATATTATTAAAAAAAATATATATATATATATATATATATAATATATATGTTGTGATTTATTTATAATAATACATTTTTGTGGAAAAAACTTATGTATTTATAATTATACTCTCTTTGTTGATAAGCATCTATATGCTCACCATTTGAATAAACAACATATATATATTATATATATATATATTTATTTATTTTAATTAAAATTTTTTGATATAATGAAAGAAAGCAATCTCTATCGCTTTAA
>NC_041698.1:439874-464874 GCF_900097015.1 Plasmodium sp. gorilla clade G2
TTGTTACTTTATTATATATATAAATATATATATATATATATATATATATTTAATATATACTTTTGATATGTTTAAGAAACATTGTTGAAATAACAATGAATAAATAAATAATTCCATATAATTATTTATACATAATAGTGTTTATCATAATATTTTCCTTATAATATATTTTATATTTCTCATATATCCCAATGTTTTAATATGAAAAATATATAACATGCTTCCATCTTATATATATATATACACAATTTACAAAAGAACAATTAACATTAACAAAATATTTTACAAGTACCATTTATATAATAAGATATGTTAAGAAATAAGGCTTGTTTTCTTTTATTTTTTTTCAATATTTATATAAAACATTATTTGGATGTTTTATTATATTTTAATAAATACATTATTATATATTTTCCATTACATAATACAACTTTTTTTTTTTTTTGTTTTTTTTTTGGGCAACGGCGAAAAAAAAGAAAAAAAAAATTCTATAATTATATAATCATTTAAATGTTATTATAAAGATATTATACTATTTATACATATTATGAATAAATAAACATATATATATATATATATATATATATTTTATTTTTATATAATTCTTATTCTCAAATCCTTCTTTTTTTGATTTTTCCTTTTGTTACTTATATTTTTAATAAAAGACAAAAAAATATATAAATTTTTTAAAATCATTAAGGAGAAAAAAATATATATATATAATATGTATATAAATATATATTATGTAAATTTTTTTTTTTTTCTTTTATTTTTATTTAAAGTATAAAAATTAAAAAGAAATAATGATAAAGGAAGAAAAAAATAAAAAAATAAAATAAATGTCATTATATAATGACATATTAATATAATATATATTTATAAATATTATATACATATAATATATAAAATATATATATATTAATAAATATATATAATATTATTATATATATATATATATATATATATTATATTTATTATTATGCATGTTTAAAAAAAAAAAAAAAAACTTTTATTTTTTTTATCCTTTTACCCATTAAAAATTTTGAACATATATATATGTAAAAAAAAAAAAAAAAAAAAAAAAAAAAAAATCAAAATAAAACTAATACTATAAAACCTTTTCATATTTATAATATATATATATTATATATATATAAAGAAACAAAAAGTAAATATACATATAAATAATAATTAATAACTATTATTATATATATATATTTATTTATTTAAATATGTATAAGATTTAATTAATGATTTTATTATATATAATACAAAATAAAAGTTTTAAAGAGAGTTTATAATATAACTATATAATTCAAAATACAGAGTATGAAAAAATGAAGTTCCTTTTCAGTTATCTTTATTATATATTAGTCTATATATATTTTGTTTCTGCTCAGGTATAGAAAAACATAATTATAAACACAAAAATAAAAAAAAAAAAACATAAACAAACAAACAAAATAAACAAACAGAACGACAATCCTCGTATGAGGGATAAATTATATGTATTTGGAAATTAAATGAAAATTGTAATTATATAAAGAAAAATTATCCTTTATCTTATCTTATATGTTTTTTTTTTTTTTAATTTGTAGTCAGGTGTAGTATATGATGAAAATCAAAAAAGTGTTCAGTTTCATATCACCTTATGGTAAAGAATCAAAAAAATAATTATCATACTTTTATAAATATTAACCTTATTATTAAATATATATATATATATATATATATTTATATAATTACATTTTATTTATATCTTTTGGATAATACAATCATTTTGGAGAAAACTGTTTGTTTTGTAAATTCATTTTTTTTTTTTTTATATGAACAGTTCAGAATAAAATAAATATAGCCAAAATGAAAAAAAAAAAAAAAAAAAAAAAAATACCAAATTATTGTAAATATTATGAACATGTTCATAATTTTTTTGTGTTTTTTTTTTGTTTTTTCAAATAGGATTGTAATAACCTTTATAGTAGCATTCCTTTTAGGAACCTATGCAACGTACCGAATTTCAAATGTAAAAATGGAAACATAAAAAAAGAAAAATGATACAAAAATGTTATATATATATATATATATATATATATATGTATATATGTTTATTTTTTATTTTTTACAGACAAAGGATTCATTATTATATTCAAAAATTAACGCATCTAGTAATACTAAATAAAAAAACTATCATTTCAAGTAAAAATCTCAAATTAATTTATTAAAAATTAAAAATTTTTTTTTTTTTTTTTTTTTTGAAAAATTAAAGGCAAATAAATCATATTATACATATATATATTTGTAATACTTATAAATCCTTTTAAAAAGATATTATGTCATTTGAATTTTCCTTATGAGAATAAAAGGGAAAAGAAAAAGGGAGGAAATGATTTAATACACACACATATATATACATGTAATTGTAAATGTATATGGATACTATATATTTCATTTTATAATAAAACATTTTTAAATTATTCCTTTTTATTTTGTATTTAAGTTGTTATATTATTATATTAATTATACAAATATTATGTATATATAAATGTATATATATATATATATATATATATATATATATATATATATGTTTTTTTTTTTTTTTTTTTTGTTATTCTTTTTAAATAATTTTATTTACAAAATAAACTTTTTCTATTTATTTTTTTTAAAATATAAAACATTATAAGTTGAAATTTTTTTTTTTTTTTTTTTTCCCTTCTAATTTCAAGGTTCAAAAGAAAAAGAAATAAAGAACATACTTATATACTTAGTCATTTATGCCATATGAATTAAAAGCATTTATTTTTTTATATGAATATTTAAAATACCATTATAATAAAAATAAACATTTTTATCATGTGGCTTAACTAATGTTATAATTAAAAAAAAAAAGGAGAAAGGATTATAACATAAAAGATAATTTAAAAAACTTATTATCATGATATGACAAATATGAAAAGGTTTCTTAGTTGGTGTACTTGTGTAATAATAGGTACCTAAAAATAATGTAAAATAAAATGTATATAATATATGTTTATATATATATATATATATATATTTATTTATTTGTATTTTATTGGTATGTATAACATTATATGTAAACCTCCTTTTTCCTCTTTTTATTTTATTTTTTTTAAAAAATATAACTAAAATAAAATTGAATAACATATAACATTTTAATTGTTTAGGGACAGCAATACCGTTGGGTCTTTCCACTCTCAGTTTATGGTATTTAAATGTTGACAAAGAAAAAAACGAAATTCATTCTTATAATAATGAATATAGAAGAAAGCAAAGAGAGAACTTATTAAAGGAGAAAAGCTCAAATTAAAAATAGGAACACACATATATATATATATGTATGTTTAATATTTTATATTTGTAATAATTTTTTTTTATATAACTAATTAAGAATTTTAAAAATTCAAATTGTTTATATATCAATAGACATATAACACATAAAATATATGTCTTTTAAGAACTTATGAAATATATATATATATATATATGTGTTATTAAAAAAGGACAAATCTAAAAAAAAGAATATGAAAACTTATTAAATTTTTAATTTAAAAAACAAAAACAAAAAGAAAAAAAATTAAATGAATTATTAAGAAGAATGTTTTTATATAAAAATATGATACATAGAATTACATTTAGATACAATGTAATATGAACATGTGTGGAAGTATAGAAGATGATTGTTAAAATATTATATCCTATATTTTATAAATTTTATTATTTTTTTTTTTATTATTATTATTCATTATTTTCTTTAACTGCATGTGTTATATAGCTTTCATTATGATATTTTTCATTTGGTTTATAATTCAATTCACTAATACTAGAAAAGTTGTTTGGTTTGTTATATACATCTAATAAACCTAATTTATTTATTTTATTTGTATAATTATTTAATAAATTATATTTAGAATAAGAATTTTTAATAGCATTATCTAATTTATTTTTGATATTTTCATCTACAGTAAATTTTTGTAATTTATTATTAGCTTGTTCATTATTTATTTTATTGTCTTTGTTCTCGAATTTGTTATATATATTATGGCTTGGTTTAAAATATGATACGTCTTGATTATAATAATTGTGTTGAGTAGATTTATTATATGATCCATTTAATTGATTATTATTATTATTATTATTATTATTATTATTATTGTTTTTAAAATTATGATTTAAATGATCATTCAAGTGGTTATTCAAATATCTATTTGTATATTTTACTTGTTCATTATTTCCGTTGTCATATATAATTTCATGTGGATATGGCTCCACATTATTTTCTAACTCACTTTCAAATTCGTTATTTATTTGTTCGTTGAGTTCTTTTGTATTATAAGTATTCATATCATGATTCATTTTTTTGATATTATTCATATGGTTAGTATTATTAAAATTATTATTATTATTATGAATAGGATTAGATATATATTTATTATTTATAATATCTTCATTTTGTAACAGTAATTCCTTTTTTAGCTTTTCATTTAATTGTTGATCTACTTTATTTTGTTCTTCTTGTTTTTCATTTTGCATTTGTTTTTTAATTTGTAATAATTTGTTTTGTTGTTGTTGTAAATATTTTTTTTCTTGATCAATTAGTTTTTGTTCTTGTATTTTTTTTTGTTCAAGAAATAATTTTTTTTTTTCAAATTGATTTTTTTCTTCTTGTAATTTTTTAAGTTTGTTCATAATATTTTGTTCTTCTTTTATATTTCTTTCTAAAATTTGTTGATCTTCTTTTTGTTTTTGTTCTAAAAATTTTTCCGTTAGTTTTTGTTTCTTTTCCATAAATTTCTCTTCTTGTATTTTCTTATCTTGTTCCAACATATTATGTTCTTGTATCTTTTTTTGATAGACTAATTTTTTTTTTTCTTCTTGTAATTCTTGTTTTTCTTTATTTAATAAATCTTTTTGGTTTTCTAATTTTCTTTTTTCTTTCTTAATTATTTCATTTTCATCTTCTAATTTCTTTTTATGATCTTCTAATATTTTCTTTACTCTTTCATATTGTTCATTAAAATTTTGTTCATGTCTTTCCTTTGCTTTATTATATTTTTCTTTTTTTATCTTTCTTAAATTATGGTATGCCTCTTCTTTATCAGTTGGATCAAAATCATTAGTTATATTATTATATTTTAGGTCAATTCCAATAAATTTATCATTTAAAATAACATCATTTTGTGTTTCTTTATCTGATTCAATATCATTCTTTGTTACGTCATTTGATAATTCTATATCATTCATATTTTGATCTATGGATTTATATTTTCTCATGTTATATTTTTTATAGTTCACCATATTTTCATCATTTAAATCTTTATCTTTATCTTTATCTTCGTACTTACTCATTTTTTTTTTTTTTATTGTTTTTGCCTTTTCTAACTGTTCATGCATGTTATATACATTTTGCCTGACCTGTTCAGGTAATTTTGGAATTTGTCTTGGATTTATAATAACTTTTGATGAAACAACATCCCACCAATTTTTTTTTCCATTTTTTGTGAATTTATAAGTAGCATTAGAGATTCTTAAGAATATTTTATTTTGATTATTCCTATTTTTGTTATTTTCAAAAGGATTTTTATATAATAAGGAAAGAATATTTTTATCATTATTTGAAAGTTTGATAAGAAAATTTTTGAACCATTCATTTTCTAAAATGGTTTCATCTTCTTTATCGCTGAGTGTATTAAATTGCCAATCCAATCTATCAATATAAAGGACTGGAATAAAATTATATAGAAGTCTGAATTGTGTACACATTTTTTTATAAATATTATCAGGTTTACAATAAAATTCATATGTATTCCATTTTGTATTATCATCAATTTTTTCTGAGTCTGTTCCTTCAATAATAATTTCTTTTCTGATTTTTTTTATTTTTCCAAATGATCCATATATATTCATAATTTCGAAAGAGCCATATTGAGCATTCATAATTTGATTAGGTGATAAAATATTTTGTAGGAAGAAATATGCAAAATAGATAAAGAGAATAAAATAGAAATATTGTGTAGTAAATTTGAAGATGAATCTTTTATTATTTAAATAAAACATAGAAAGAATACACAATGTTAGGAAATGAATAAAGAATAAACTATTATAATATATATTAACAAATCCATGTAGAAATATCTGATTAGAATAAATTAATAAAATTACTGATAATAAAGACAATTGACTTATAATACGTGAAAATATATTTTTTGTATATCCAAATAAAAATATAATATAAGAAAGGAAAAGTACAATATATATATAAAATAAAATAGAAGTAATAGGATATATAGATGTTGTTATAATACAATTAAATATTATAATTAATAAAGAACAAATAATATGTATAAATATTTCTATAGATACATTATAATTCTTTATAATATAGTGTAATCCATTTTGTGAAAATAACCAATAAAATGTATTATATAAATCATTTTTTATACTTTTCAAAATATTTTGTTTTTTATAAAATAAATTTATTTCTTTAGAAGAAGATTTTGATATTAAAGCTCTATATTGTTGATGTTGTTGTTTCTGTTTTGATGGTGATTGATTCTTATGTATTTGTTCTTTTGTAATTTGATAATTTAATGAGCTATTATGACCATTATGATAATTATCATAATTATCTTCATCATATTCATCATATTCATCATATTCACCATACTCTTCATTATCATAATAATAATGTTCCTCATCTCCTTGTTCATAATTATCATCATATGAAGATTGTTCATTATATTTATTAAATTTATTATTTTTTTTTTTTTGTGGGGTGGAGGATTTCCCTACATATTCTTTTTGATATTTTATATTAAAATAAGCATCATATATCTTAACTAAATCATCAGAATTGAAACCAGTAAAATAAAAAATATCAAAACTTTTAAAATATCGTTTACTTTTATTTTTACTAGCCAATTTCTCTTTTACTATATTTATGATTTCATATCTTCTCCATTTAAAAAAAAACAATTTTAATAATATCTTATCATCAAAACAAAACATTAATGGAGCCATAAGTAAAAAGTAAAATAAGTATGAATTCCCAGTAATAAAATTTAAAATACAATAAATAAAAATAAGAGAACCTCCAACTAATCGAAATGATCTAATAGGAAAAAGTATGAGAAAAGAAAATACACATTCTGTTAATATACAAAATATATTATCCATTTTGCTTAATGTAATACATGAATGAAATAAATAAGAAAGAATTGTTGGTAATGGTTGTGTTTCATATAAATAATATTTTCCTAATAATTTCCCCCATAAATCACTATTTCTAAATCGTATTAAGCTAGTACCTATAAGAACTTTAAATACAAAACATCTACAAATATATTTTATTAAACACGTTGATGAAAATCTCTTTTTTAAATGATTTCCACAAAAAGGTACTAAGAAAAAACACAAAAATAATAATTCAAGTATTTCAATTTCATATACATAATTAAACCATATATTCCCTATGCTATATATAGATTGGAGGATAATATAAATGGGTACTAGTGTAATTAAATTGGTGTAATTGAATAGAAGACTCACACAACTGAGCACAATACCTAAATGGGTGAATTAATAAATGAAATAAATATATAAATATATAAATATATATATATATATATATATATATATATATATATATTTGTTTCTTCCTTATATGTCATTTTTTAGTTTAAATTAGTACACGTTCACCATTTTATTATATATATATATATTTTTTTTTTTTTTTTTTTTTTTTTTTTTTTTTTTTTTTTTTTACCTATAATGGCTAGCAGATTAATATTAAAATCGCTAGCTGGTATAAACCAAAAAATGGAGTGGAAATTTTGAAATTTAACCCATATACTTTCATTTTTAAGTTCATCGAACATTTTATCAACATAATTTTTAGCTGGAGTAAGACCATTTTCTCCAATGAGTGCCACATTCTACAAGGAATAGAAATAAACAAATAAAAAAAAAAATATATATATATATATATATATATATGTAATATATATATATTATACATTTTTTTTTATTTTGTGTGTTTTTTTTTTTTTATGTGGGAAGCCTACTTGATTCCATGATACGATAAATGAAAAAATACACGATATCAACAATATTCTAGTATAAATCTGTAAGAATAAAAAGAAAGAAATTTTTTTTTTTTTTTTTTTATTTTTTTTAAATATAAACTATATATTATGTCATCTTTTCAGTTCACTTATATTTTTCTTATAATTTTTTATGTTTTACTATTTGAGAAGACCAAAAAGTATTTTCTAGAGATTTGTTTTTATAAAAGAAAGTATCATATTGTGCATTTTTTTGGAATAACGTTTTAAAGAAATTATTTATACAATTTCTAATTTTACCAATTTTTTTGCTTTTATCTATATCTTTATCATTTAGTAAAATTTTTGTTTCATCTTTTACATCATTTTTATCCATTTTTTTTTTTTCTTTCTTTTTTCTTTTTTTCCCTTTCGGTTCATGTATGTTCTACAAACATATATATATATAAAATATATATATATATATATATATATATATATATATATATTTATGGTTGTATATATTTGTGTTTATATAAATATCTTTATCTTTATCTTTATATTTATATTTATATGTTTATATTCATTTGTGTGTTTTTGTCAAATATTAATATATTTCAAATTATATATCATGTGTTAAAATAAAATACAATTTATCATAACTTGGTACGTTTGTTTCTATTTTTTTCATTTCTACATATATACAAAAATAATATTAACTTTCAACCATCAAATATAAAAAAGAAAAAAATGGAAAAATATAGAACATATTTTTTTTTTTTACCTCTAATTAATAGTTATCATAGAAAAAAAATATAAATATATAAATTTACAACAATGAATAAAATATATTTACAGGTATGTCTATATATGTGAGTACAATTTCTTCACAAAAAAAAAAATGGGAGAATTTTATATTTTAATTCATTTATATGCATATTATATATATATAATAATATATATATATATTTTTTTTATTGTTTTCTATTTTTTCTTTTTTTTTAGAACTATTTCAATTCATTTAGGATGTATGCAAAAATGGTGCATATTAATTGTATATAACAGAAAGAATTTTTTTTTTTTCTTTTTTTTTTTTTTTTGAATAATTTGGTAATTTACTCATATTACATGTTATTAATAGAAAAATTATGAAACCATATTAAAAAAAAAAAAAAAAAAGATATATGAACACCCATATAATTATAAGTTCATATATAACATTTTTTATATTTCATGGAACAGATAAAAATAAAAGTAATAATATAATTATTACCATACCCTTCATATTTCAAAAGATATAAAAATATAATACAACCATAAGACAAAGTAATACATATTGTGTGTATATATTAACATTGAATGAAAGGGGGGGAAGGAGGAAAAAAAAAAAAATCGGTGAATACATAGATAACATCTATATATAGAAAAAAAAAAAAAAAAAAATATTCAAATAGAAAACATTTTGTAACAAATCATGATATATATATCTAATATCTGGTATTATGTTTTCTCCCTTTCTTTTCTTATTTTTTTATAAAATATATTCATAAAACTGTTATAGTTTAAATTTGTTTTAATTATTTATATATGATTAACAAAAATAATATCCATTTCTCCATTATTTAAAAAAAAAAAAAAAAAATTTAGATAACAAGAAATATATCTACATTTTTTTGATGGTTTTAATATATATCCATATATTGTCATATAAGGTATTTTTAAAAAATATATATGACACTTCAAATGAATAAATCTAATAAAGCATATATGAGGACATAATAATTTACAAATAAAAAATATATATATATATTATATAACCTTTGCATTATATGGATAACTTCTTCCCTTTAAATATATAATATATACTTTCTAGTTTTCATTTTTATATTTTCTTAAATTCAGTGGGTATATGTTATATAAATATTTTAATATATATTTTTTTTTGCTCTTCTTAAAAGCTAATGTTCAAAACATTAGCACAGTTTGATAAAATACATAAACAACAATAAGGGAAATATTATATGTATATATATAAATATTTATTTATATATTATATAATATGTGCATAAAAAATTCATGTGCCTTATAATTTTATTAAACACATAATTATTAGTACAATATATTTTTTTTATTATTATTTATATATTCTTAAAATTATGAAATATTATAAATATGAATATATATATATATATAATATATTTTTTTTTTTTTTTGAAAAGAATTTAAAAATAAGAAAATATATATATATATATATTTATATATACCGTTTTATCCATTTAAGCATTTTTATTATTATATATGGATATAATATATATATATAAATATATATATATACAAAAGTGTATGCTTTTTTTAATATATTATAAATACATTAATACTTATCTGGTTCCTTTTTCTTTTTCTTTTTTATTTTTATTTTTATTTTTTATTTTTATTTTTTATTTTTTTATTTTTTTGTATAAATTCCATACTGTACATTTTTAATATGTACATATCGTTCATAATATTTTCAATAATTTTTATTTTTCTTGGTGTAATAGAAAATTTCATAATTAACAAGAGTGTTTTGTATAAGCCGAATTTTTTATTATACTCTGAAAAAAAAAACAAAAAGAAGAATACACCTGAACAAGTAGCAACTAGAGCAAATAAAGACCTGAAGGAGAAGAAAAGAAAAAGACACACAAGTGTAATATTATATATATATATATATATATATATATGTATATATTTATTTATATTAATAAATGTGTATATTTTATTTTATCCTTTTAGAAAATTTTGGAAAGTTTATTAAAAGAGAAGGTTGAGAAAGTTGAAAAAAATTCAGATGAGAATGAATGTTCAAATGTCGATAAAGAAATAAGAGAAGGAAAAAGAGTGCCAAGACTTAGAGTGAGAAATACAAATAATCATATATATGCTTCAATAATTGATGATTATAAAAAATATGTATTATGTTCAACATGTTCAAGAGATGCTACACTTTCTAAAATATTAGGAACATACAGAAGGAAAGCAACAAATCGTATTATAAATAATGGAAGAACTATTAAATCGGCTTGGGAAATTGGTAAAATTATAGGGAAAAAAGCTTTAAATAAAGGAATATTTAAAGTACGCTTTGATCGAGCTAGACATCCATATGCTGGAAAAGTTGAAGCTCTAGCCGAAGGAGCAAGAGCAGTAGGTTTATTATTATAAAAGTCTATAAAAAATAAAAATAAATATATATTATTCGATCAAATAATAGTATTAAAATATGAAAAAATATATATATATATATATTATTTATGTATTTATTTATTATTTTTTTTTTTTTTAACCAAATGGATATAACAAAACATTTACAACTTGTTTTTTTTTTTTTTTTTTTTTAGTAATTAAATAAACTATCTTTAAAAATAAAAATATATACATATATATTTAATAATACGAAAAAAAAAATATATATATATAATATCTAGGAATAACATAAATATTATAGATACAATATAATTACTTTTGTCTTATCATTTCTTCATTTCTTTCTTTATTTTTTTTACCTTACTTGTTCATATATTTTTATATTTTTTTACATAAAAAATTATGAACTGTTCAGGAAAAAAAGAAAAAAAAAAAAAAAGAAAAGAAAAGAAAAAAATAAAAAAGATTTTCATCATTCAAAAAATAAAATATAAAAATTAACACATATATATATATATATATTTATTTATTTATTTATTCATTATACTATAATAATTTACTACTTTTCATTTTTTTTTAATTTTCGTCACTAAAAAAGAATTTTTCTATATCATCCATTTGTTCATCAATTACTTTTTCATGTATGAAATGAGAAGTATTATTAATATTTGTGGATTGATTATTTGAATTATTACAAAATGTTTGATGTTTATTTTTATTTTCATCATCATTTGTGTCTCCATTTATTTTTTCATTTATTTTTTCATTTATTTTTTCATTTGTTTCTTCATTTTCATTTTCATTTTCATTTTCATCTTCAGATTCTTCATCTTCACCTTGAATTTTTGTGCCTTTATTAAATAGCCTAGATTTTTCTGAATAATTTTTATTTGTTTGGTGACTAGTATGAAAATTTTGTTCTTTATAAAAATCATCCATATTTGTAAAAATACGTTCATTGATGAATTTATTATATGTGTTATTTCTTTGTATATCTTTTGAAGAGATGCTAGTAATATTTTCTTTTTTTTCATTTTTATTAATGTGTTCAATTTTTGGTAGGTCATCATATGCAAAGTCAGGTAATTCTACATATGATGAAATTTTTTTATTTAATATATTAGATACAGTATTTAGTTGAAATAAAAATGAATTTTTTTTATAGTCAAAATGATTTGAATTATTTTCTTTACATGATGAATTTTTTAAGTCATCATATTTTTCATTTATTTTATCAGAATTTGTTTTTATGATATTATCATCCACTTTTATATTATGATCACTTGATTTTGTTTCATAACTATGCACGTTTGGGCTGCAATTCTTTTCATTTTCTTGTAAACATTTTGAAGAAATAATATTGTCATCATTTGTAAAAAAACATTTTAAGTAATACAAAGGAAGAGAATAAATATCTAGATGCTCATTAAAAAAATTTCGTTGTAATATATTTAAAGAAATATTTTTTTCAACACTTAATTCTTTTAATCTTAAGAAGATATTAATATAAGTCTTACTGGTATCTTGAACATTAAAATGTTGATCTTCCAGTGCTATCATAAAGGTTTGTTTACATAATTTTTCATAATTTTCAAAATGTTTTTTTAATAAGGAAAGGTGTTGTTTATTAAATTTTTCGTTTCTAAAAAATGAGTTGCTTAATGTATGATCATAAATATAATTATTAATATTATTAATATTATTATTATTGTTGTTGTTGTTGGTGGTGGTGTTGATAGGATCTATTTTATTATTTTCCTGACCATTATTTATTTGATCCTTTATGACATCATCATTTTGACATTCATATTTTTTGACATCATCATTTTTGTCACATTCGAAATGTTTTCCTTCTAAACTTTCTGTGGATGTTTCCATTTGATCTTCAGCTTGATTGATATGTATTTTTTTATTTAAACTAATATCACTAGTAGTAGATATATAACTATGTGTGATATTATTTGTTTGATTGTCAACATTTTCATTTGATTGTATCATGAGAGAAGCATACTGATATATCCATACTTTGAAGACAAAATGAATTATATGTATTTTCATAATTTTTGTTGACGTATTAAAAAATTTTAGTAATATGCGAGATATATCATATAATAATAAAGGATCAATATATTTTTGATAATTCGAAAGAGTGCAAAGAATTGATATTTTGACTTCTTCTAATTGAATAGATAAAAATATTTTACACAAAAAAAAAAGAATTTGAACAATTTGATTGTGATGACTTTGTCTTAATAACTTTCTTAAGGATAATATAGATTGATAAGAATATAATTTAATATTTGAATTTAACATAAATATAATATGTTGCATAACGTTTGATAAACATATAGAATTTGTTAGAGCTATAGATGTTATATATGAAAATAGTTTTTTAATAATATCTTCAGATATATTAGGAATATATAAAAGATATAAAAACTCATCTAATATAATAATTTTATTATAATCATTTTGTAATTCATATAATAGATCTATTTTTATCGATTTTATAATATTATTATCTTCAGGTTTGATATAAAAAAAAGATAAATATTTTATAAAATAATCTTTTAAATATATAATAATATGTTTTACACTTTTTAAAAATATTTCATACATATCTTCATTTTTTTCTATAGTACATCTAAATAAAGTATTAATTATAGAATCTATTATATATTCTTTATACATAAATTTTGTTAAATGATATAAAGAAGAAATACACATTAAAATAACACTATAACTATTAGATGATAATAATATTATTAATTTATCTATAAATATTTCTATATCTATATCATATGAAGAAAAATCGTCTTCATCAATATTATGAAGATAACAACTTGATTTATTTATAAAGCTACCATTAGAGTATATATAATTATTTTCTTTTCTTATTTTATTTTTTAAATTTATTTTTTTATTATTAAGTGGGTCTTTATAAAACATTTTGCAGTATCGTAATAAAAGATCCATGAGATATATTTGATGGAATGGATGAAACAATAATAAATAAGAACATAGTTTGTAATAGTATGGATGTAGACATGCTAATGAATTATATATTTCATTTTTTTCTTTATATCTTGAAGGATCTTTTGAATATTCTGAAGGTTTAAGGTTCACATATATATTAGGCATCTCTCCATTTTTTATTGAATCAACATGATTATTATTAATATGGACATTTTTATCTCTAATATTATTATTATTATTATTTTTTTTTTCATTTTTAATTCCATTATTATTCTCATCAGTATACATTAAAATATATTCATCCGTTTGCGTTTTTGATTCTCTTTTTTCTAACATGTTATCATTTTGTTCAATAAATTTGTCTCTTTGTCTTTCCATCGAATTACCGTCACAAAAATGTTCATATGATGAGAGATAAGATAAATCATAAGAGACTGAATTGTTTTTATCTAGATAATTCAATTCATTTGAAGGTAGACATTTATAAATGTTTGGTTTAAAATTATTAGAATCTTGAACATTGAAATGATAGCAATAATTATCATCACCATCACCATCATCATCATTATTTTTATTATTATTATTAATTTTTATTTTATTTTTATTGTTGTGGTTTGTTTGATTATATATACACAAACAATTAAATGACATGACTGCTGATGAGAGCACTATAACATCTTGATCATTTAATAGATCTAAAAGTATATTTCTTAAAAACAGAAATTGATCTTTATCAATATTATATATAGAAGGTATAACATCTGCACATGATTTTCTAACATATGGTGATTTATCTTTAGATAGTTTTTTTAAAGAATTAATTATTATATTGATCATATCTATAGATTTTATAGATGCCATAGCTTTTAATGCTGATGCTCTTATTTGATAGTTATTATTATTTAAATCATTTTTAAAAGAATTTATAGTTAAAATAGTTAAATCTTCATTTCCTTCTGCATATAATATTAAATAATTATATATTAATTTTTTAAGTGTTAAATTATTAATAGATATATTTTTTAATACATCAAAAAATAAATTAGATACATCAATTTTTAAAATATGAGCAATCAGGATATGTTTCATTGTTTCTATCTTTTTATATATATTAGTACATTCTAAATTCATAATTATTTCATTCTCATCATATTTATTCTTATCAAAATATATTCCATCATTCAATTTTATGTGAGATATTATGTCTTTCACATTTGAGGCTGCTTTCTCAAGAAGGGGAATTTTAATGTTAATCTTTAAAGAATCCATCTTATTAAACAAATAAATGAAATATATATATATGTAAATATATATGTAAATATATATGACAATTAATTCATTTTACAAATAAATAAATATTATATATACATAATAAGGATTTGTTTTTTTCTTATTTGTTTTATTTATTTATTTATTGATTTTTTTAGAGAACGAGCTGGATTGATAAAATATTAACCTATATATTACATTATATATAAATAAAATAAAAAATTAAAATAAAAATAAAAAGGAATAAGAACATTGTTGTAAATATATATATATATAATATAATATAATATAAAATATTATATATATATATTTTTTTTTTTTTATATTAATTGTTCATTTTTTTTAATGTTTGATAAATTAGTTTAATTAATATTTATTAAGCCTTTAAATAATATATACAAATATAAACCTTAACATATATATAATATATATATATATATATTTATTTATTTATATTTTTTTTTTTTTATAATATTACAAACAGAATGTCATAATAATTATATGTTACATTATAAGAAGATTTGATTTATTTATAATAAAATAAAAAGCAGACTAAAAAAAAATATATATATTATATATATATATATATTTGTTATTCTCAAAAGAACAATAAAATTGTAAGAAATAATAAAAAGGCAAAATACATATTATTATAAATACAGTTATATCCAATTAATGTGTTTTTTTTTTTTTTTTTTATGTAAATTTAAAATAACTTCTGATGTATTTTAAAGAATAAATAGGATTACATCATAACGACATATGTATGTGACTACACAGGATGGTGAACACATATAAATAAATAAATATATATATATATATATTTTTTTTTTTATTTTCTCTTTATGTTCTATTCTTATATATTCTTAATGGTGTTTATTAATACAATCAACTGTATATAAATGATGGTGGTAAAAAAAAAGAACATAAAAAAAAGAAATATATTCTTTCTTTTTTTTTTAAATGATATAAAACAAAAAAATTCACACATATATAAATATATATATAAATATATTTATATATTTATTTTTATTTGTTATTTTTTCTTTTCTTTTTATGTTTAAAATTTGGCCTTTCTTATCAACATATTCATAAAATTCACATTGAGAAAATCTCTTTTTTTTTCCCTTTTATATTTTATATAATTTTTTGAACCCTTAAATATTTTACCACATGACTATTTTTTTTTTTTTTTTTTTTTTTTTTTGTGTTCTTTTTTGTCCGTTCAAAATAATATCGACAAATAAAAATGTGTAGAAATATATAAAATTAAATAAATAAATATAAATATATATATATATATATATATATATATTATATTTATATATTATTATTTTTTGTTTGCTAAAAATTATATGTGCGTGTTTATTTATTTTTGTTCCTTAAAATTTATATTATACCTATGTTCCCTTTTTTTTTTTTTTTTTTTTTTTTTTTTTTTTTTTTTTTGTGTGTAACTAATATATATATATATATATAATATATTATATTAGTACCTATATTAAAAAAAAAAAAAACAAATAAAACCTATAACAAATATATTATATATATAATATATATGTTTATATTTTATATATTTGTAAATATAGAAAAAAACATTTGAAAATTCTTGTTCTTTTGTATATTAAAATATATATATATATATATAATATATATATTTATTTATTTATTTATATGTTGATTTAATTTTTTAATTTCTATTTTTATAAGTATAAATGATTACATCAAGTATTATTGAATCATTTACTGTTCATTTCTTCTTACCATTTTTAAATTTTGTTACATTTTTTCTGTTCTTTTTGTTTTTTAAAATGGAAGACCTGTTTTTTATAACTTCCAAAAAAAAAAAACTTGTGCCAGAAGAATTTATAGAAACAACAGAAAATGAAAAGGACAACCAAAAAGGTAAAAATAAAAAAAATAAAAAAATAAAATATATATATATATATATATAATATATATTATCATTGAAAAAATAAAAATAATATTACATATATATATTATACATATATTTTATTTTATATGAATGCACATTCCGCATATATAAAAATAAAGATGAATAATTAGTTGTAATATGATAACATATAATAATAATATATTAACATGTAAATTACACATATATATATATATATATATATATATTTTTATATTTATTTATTCTTTTTAATGATTTATATAATGAATAAATAATCTTTATATATATTTTTATTTTTATATTTATCATATATATATGTCTTTATTATTTTAAATTAATATATAATATTATGTATTTATTTATTTATTATTTTTATTTTGCACATATATAATTATATATTTTATATATATTTTATATATTTTATATATATTTTATATATATTTTAAATATTTTATATATTTTCAGATGAATATTTTTTTACAGTGTCAAAAAATAAATTAATAAAGAACAAAAATAATCTTTCAAGTATTGAAACGTTTTCTTCATATATGTCACATACAAAACGTTGCGCTTTAAATACTATAGAAAATGAAGAGAAGGAGAAACTATTTTCTAGTCATATAAACAATGTTGCTGATACTTATAAAAAAACAAATACAGAGACTCCATGTTCTGATAAGATTACCGTTTTAATAAATAAAGAGAAAAGTAATAATAATAAAAATATTCACAGTAATAATAATATATATTATAATGATAATAATATTCTTTATAATAATGATAGCCTGTTAAAAAATAATGAGTTGAAGGAACCACTGAAAATTCATCAACCATTATCTACACCCATACATAATGAAAAGAAAAATTTAATTTACTCAAATAATATTTTTTACAAATATTATATGAATAATTATCAAGAAGAGAAAAATGTCGTTCATACAAATAATAATTATAATCTTCATAGTGACAATAATAATTATGCAAATGAATCTATTTCAAACAATAATACACACATTATTAGTATCAATAATATGAATAATATCAATAATAATAGCAATAATGTCAGTGTAAGTATGGCTAAGAATGTTTTACGTGCATGGTATTGTGATCATGATAATCCAAATGAAATAATAGATTCAAAGAATTCTAATATAGAATCTATAAAAACACAAAATGTTTATGAAACTAATAATAATGACATGAATCCGTTTTTTAATTCAACCATGGATTTTAAAAGCAATAAATTTATTGATAATAAAACTGATAAATGTGGAGATAATACAAGTGATAATAAAAGTAATATTAACAATGAAGAATATTTTCAAAATTTTATAACAAACAAAAATAATAATTTAAGAGATACAATAATTTCTGATGAAAATAATAAAATGATTATAATTAAAAAAGTAGATGACGAAAGAAATATGCAAGATGATAATTTTAGCTATTTACATGATATATTAGAAAAAACGTATAAAGAATATGTAAATTGTGATGGTTCAGAATATATATATATATATGATATTTGTGTGAGAAAGGATAGGATTAACAACAACAATGATAATAATGATAATATTGATAATAATAATATTGATAATAATAATAATAATAATATTGATAATATTGATAATAATAATAATATTGATAATATTTATGATGACAATTATTATGATGATGAGAATAATATTACAAGCGATACCCATATTAATAATAACATTCATAATAACAATATAAATCATAGTGAAAACAAAATTATTATTGACAATGCTCATAAAAATGAATATAATATTTTTAATAATATCTCTATGAAAATTAATAAAATAAAAGGATTTTTTATTTCTACAAACAAATTAACTGAAGACCAAAGTAATATATCAACAGATATATTACAAATGACTAAACAAATAAAAAATGATATGAACAATAAAGAGATGATATTATATAATGATAATTATATGGAAGAAGAAAAACTAAATATACATAATATAAATGAAACAAATATTCAAAATAATAAAAAAGAAATAATAAAACATAATGATATACAATTTGAAGATAAAAAAGAAATAATCAAATGTGTTGATAAAACAAGTTTTATAGATAAATTGAATTATATATTTTTTACATCTATAAATAATAATAATAATACAAATAATGATACTACAAATGACAACAATAATAATTATGATAATAAAAATAATCAAAATAATTATAACAATCACAATAATTACAATAATAACAATAATTACAATAATTACAATTCATATAATTTTCATATCAAAGAAGTATCACAGGATTATCATTTTGAAGACATTAAATTTGACAACTTACACAATAATATGAATCATAATATTAATAGAAGAATATATGAAACAGATATTTATGATATCCATATTATTAAAAAAGGTTATAATTATATTTATATAAAAGATGGTGAATGGAAACATTTTTTCTGTGTTTTATTTTATTTACAAAATAATATAGGACTTAAAAATGATATTATATGTAAACATTATTGTAAGATATATGATAGAGGAGATTATATTTTAAAAAAAATAAATGATAATAACTCTTCAGATATATGTACTAATTATTTTCTATCCTTTTTTGAAGATATTTATTTTAATAAACATCAACTTAATAATTTAGAACTAGCTATACTTATTAAAAAAAAATCATATGAATTTATATTTGAAATAACAAAATATAAAACTGCACACATTATACATAATTTTCATTATATATATATTGATCAAGATAAAAAAACTAATAATTGTCTTAATATATTTGATGTAGATAATAATTCATATTATATCATACCATTCATTTTTAAAACAACACAAACATATCATAATAAACAAAACATATATGATGAAGAAAAACAAAACAATGAACATTTAATTAATCATATAAATTTTAGTTGTGATATATTAAAACATTGGAATGAATCTATATATTTTATAACCAAAAAAATGGAAGCCACTAGTCATGCAAACCTTACAAATCTAAAACAAAATCAAAACAAAATACGTTATGTTAATAGAAAATTGAATCAATGGATACACGTATTTAAGCAGGAAAGAAATATAAAACACCTCTAAAAGAAAAAATAAATAAATATATATATATATATATATATATATACAGAGATAATGTTTTATATATTTTATATATTTTATATATTTTATATATTTTATAAATTTTACTTCATTTTTCATTTTTGTTAACAAAAAAGACCACTCATCTTAATATGACAGCTTTTTTATATAAATATAAATTTATTTTTAATCTTTTATATGATTTAATAGTATTATTTGTTATAAATATATATATATATATATATATATATATATATATATATATATATTCTGAGACACCATAAATGTAGTTACAAAAAATTAAATAAATAAATATATAATATATATGTGGCCCTTATTATTCACCTTTTATTCTCCCTAATACATTCATTGTTTTGTAATTTATAATTTTATATATTTCACTTTTTTTTATTTATTAACTCTATTAATTATATTGTTTCATTTTGTTTTATTATTATTATTTTATTTTATTTATTTATTTATTTTTTTTTTTTTTTTGTTGTCACACCTCTTTATAAAAAAAAAAAAAAAAATACAATCATCATTAATACCTCTCTTATAATTTTTATTATAAATATAAAACATTTCTTTACATTATTATTAAATTTTTAATTAAGACAAAATTATATATATTCTTATATAAATATAAAAATGGTATTTCACAAGTTTTATATTTAATTGATTCAAATATATATTATATATATGTATGAAACAACAAAATAGCTAGCTACAAAAATATTATGAACAGCCAAAAAAGAAAAAAAAAAAAAAAAAAAAAAAAAAAAAAATTAAAATAAATAAATAGGAAAGAAAAAAAATACAATGAAATAAAACAAAATATACATAGATATAAAACATTTTGTATATTATATATAAATATAATATCTACATAATTTAATATTTATTTATTATTATTTTTTATTTATTTATTTATTTATTTATTATTTTTTTATATTATGACCTACTCAGGTTAAGATGCATCAAATTGCTTAAATTGATCAAATATTACCTTACTTGTTAATAAATTTGTACCACCCAAATATATATCCAAGTCCAATTCGTTTGACATTTCATATATTTGTTTTATTTCCGGATATGTAATACCTCCAATAATGAAAATAAGAATTTTTCTTTTTTTGTCTTTTTTTGTTTGATTTTTGTTTTCTGTTTTAAAATCCCATATGGTACCTCTTGAAACATTTTGTTTATTTTCATGGGGTGTATGTCCTGTCTTTATATCTTGTTGATGTGCATGATCAACATGAGGGAAATAATTTTTATCTAGTGTGTCGTTAAATAAATCTATTATTATATCTTTAATGATTGGTTCATGTCTACTTAATTCATATTTTGAATTTTTGGCTACATTTTTATAATGCTTAATTTTTTTTTTGTTACTGTTTTCTAGTACATGATGTATTTTATTTGATGATAATTGTATTGGTTCTTCTGAAGCAAGATAATATCCTGAATTATGTAAATTTAGTTTTAAGAATTGATCAATAATTTTTTTCATAGATAAATTCAGTTGAGCCGATTCGATGATTTTCATTTTATCATTATCATTAATATTTATATAATTCATAAAATATAATAAAAGAAGACGAGTTTTTTCTTCTTGATCATAATCATCACTTGTAATGATAGTATTAACACTTGTCAAATTTTTTTGATGATTTAATTCCTTTCCATATTTATCAACATTACAACATATATCTTGTTCAACTAAGCCAATATCAACAATATTTTTATCTTGTAATAATTTAAAACAATTATTACATAAATAATAATGCAACCAATATTGTTCAATTAATGTTTCATATTGTGGTAAAGATCTTAATGCATCTAGAGCTTCAGTTGGATTTAAAACATTTTTTTTTTGAATTTTGACTACAGCATTTTTTTCTGTAAATGCTGATATTTCATTTTTTATAATTTCATTTACATCTTGAATATGATAATGTCTATAACTAGACCATAAATGATCTTCTTCTGAAAGGAGTGCTTCTTTTTCTTCTTTTTTTTGATCATTATTTGTTATTTCGAAAATAACAGTATGTGCGTCAGTTTTTTTTTTTTTTTTCTTTTTTTCCATGTCTATATTTTTATCATCATAATAATTATTATCATTACATTTATTGTTATATTTATCTTCATATGGTTCTTCATTTATTTTGGTCGGATCAAAATTCGTTTCATATATTGTATTAACATTTAATAGATCATAGCAAAGACTTTGATATGAATAATCATGTATGAACAAAATACTGGTATCAATTGATCTATCCAATATTAAAAGAGTATCATCATTTATATTATTATTATATGGATATTTATCATTGCAATCATCTGATTGGTTATCACTACTTGTATATGTATTATTATTTGTATATGTATTTTTATTTGTATATGTATTTTTATTTGTATATGTATTATTATTTGTATATGTATTATTATTTGTATATGTATTTTTATTTGTATATGTATTTTTATTTGTATATGTATTTTTATTATTATTTTCATTTGTGGTTTTATTTTTATCATTATATATGGTGTGCAAATTTTTTATTGAATTATAAAAAATGTGTGAAAATGACCTGCACAATTCAGAATTTTGATACCGAATTGATGGATATATTTTTAAACATGAACAGACTGATAATAACATAGAACTAATGTGTGATAATATATCATTATTTATTGAAAGAAAATAATTATATAGATTAATAGAATTTTGGAAATAAAAAATACGACTTTCATAAGCAAGAAAATTTAAATTAATACATGCACAACTTTTAATTCTTTTTAAAATAAAATTATTGGTAGCAATTAAATCAAGAATTTTATTATCTTTTGAAATATTTGATGTAAATAAAATATGTATATTTTTATATTTAGCATGTTTTTCATCTTTAAAATCTTTAATCATCATATGAACACTTTGTATTTCTGAACTAAGAAAATATATACAATCAAAATCTTCTAAATTATTTCTTTCAGAATCAATTAATTCAATTAATGAGACTCCTCGTTCTAATAATTGTTCATTCTTACACAATAAAGATAATATCCTATATGAATTATGATCTACTATCATAATTACATATCTACTTTTTTCTGTTATTTTATTTATCACGTTAAAAATTCTTTCTTGACAAACTTCTTTTAATGACATTGTAAATAAACATTTTACATATAATAAATAAAAATATAAATAAATATAAACATAAATATAAACATAAATATAAATAAATATATATATATATATATATATATATATATATATGTATATATTATTGTGACAATTTAAATCGAATTATCCTTTTCAAAAAAAAAAAATATACATATATATATATTATATATATATATGATTTAAAAAAAACACAAAAAAAAAAAAAAAAATTTTGAAATTATTAAACTTTAATTTTATTTATATATACATATATATTTATTTTTTTTTAATTTAATGATTAAATTATTTTGTAAAAAAATTAAAAAATAAAAAAAATTATAAATAATATATATATTATATACATATATTTTATTATAACAATTATTTGTGCTTTAATATGATGGAGATATATAATTCATTGTCATAAAAAAAAAAAAAAAAAAAAAAAATAAAGAGTGGAAAATAAAAAAATATAAAATATATATAATATATATGTGTAAAAGTAAATACATTATATATATATATATATATATAATATATATATTTTATTCGTTGAAAATTTTAATTATATATGAATTCATAATTTTTATTAAATACACATAAATGTATATATATATATATATATGATATAGATTTTTATTTATTTTTTTATTTTTTATTTTTTATTTTTTTATTTTTTATTTTTTTTCATTTTATGTATGAGAGTTATAATATGATAAAAAAATTTTTGCATATTCATAAAAGAAATATAGTAGGATCATTTTGTGTTCTTACATAAAATATAAAAGATAGAAATATAATAAGTAATAATATAATATTTATGCTATTTTAATATTCAAAATAGTATTATATATATCTCATTTTTTTATCAACATGAAATCATATCATACATATTAAAAAAGTTATGATTGTATTATTATGTTATTGTGATTTCCATATCTTTAAATATGTTTTTCACATTTTTATACTTTTAAGACTTAAAATATATATATATATATATATATATTATATATTATATATATGCTATCCAATTTTGAAAGAACTTATTTTAAGAATAAAAAAGATAGAAAAATTATAAGAAAAAAATAATTATATATATTATATATATATTATATATATATTATAATATATTTACATATATTCATTTTTGTTGTTCTTTGAAGGGATGTGCCTTATATATATAATATTTTTCATCATAAGACATTTTATAAATCTCAAACTGTATTCAAAAGAAATAATAAAATGAAGATACATATATATTATATATATATATAATATATTTAATTATATAATTGATTATTATATATTCCTTACTTTTTTATATTTT